>NC_142884.1:51575764-51727279 GCF_051225735.1 Oryctolagus cuniculus | reverse complement strand
TTACTGTGACAGCTGCCAAATGGTGATTTTTCTAATTCTATCATTCCTTTTGCATTTCTTAGTCAGGATGGGAGACCTCTTTCTCTGTCTCTACCTCTCTCTGTAACTCTGTCTTTCAAACAAATAAAATAAATCTTAAAAAAATAAAGCAAACATATATATGATGCAAATACATTGTGTTTCATATAAGATAGTTACACTGAAAGTCTACAGTTGAGATTCTTCTTAAATGTGGATCCAAAAACAAATGTGGATCCAAATAATCCCATTTCCTCCCCACTACACCCCATAATGATGCCTATACTATAGGCTGAGCATCCTCATCTGAAAATCTGAAACCCCAGATGCTCCTGAATCTGAAATCTTTTTATTAAAGATTTACTTACTTTACTTGAAAGTCAGAGTTACACAGAGAGAGAAGGAGAGGCAGAGGGAGAGAGATAGAGGTCTTCCATCTGGTGGTTCATTCCCCAGGTGGCCACAATGGCTGGAGCTGTGCCGGCCTGAAGCCAGGAGCCAGGAGTCTCTTCCAGGTCTCCCACGTGGGTGCAGGGGCCCAAGGACTTGGACCATCTTCTACTGCTTTCTCAGGCCATAGCAGAGAGCTGGATTGGAAGTGGAGCAGCCAGGTCTCGAACCAGCGCCCATATGGGATGCCAGCACTACAGGTGGCAGCTTTACCTGCTCTGCCACAGCGCTGGCCCCCTGAAATCTTTAGAGTGCTGACATGATGCCACAGCTGGAGAATTCTACAACCAAAAATAAATTTTAAAATATATCTAGATAGATAGATGATAGATAGATAGATAGATAGATAGATTGATTGATAGATTAGAAAGAGAGAAGCAGAGCAATATCTACTAGTTCACTCCCCAAATACCTGCAAAGGCCAGAACTGGGCCACCCTAAAGCCAGAAGTCACATCTCTGGTGGGTGGCAGGAATCCAATTACCTGAGCTGTCATCACTGCCTCCCAAATTGAGCTATCATATCTGCCTCCCAAGGTCTGCATTAGCAGGAAGCTGGAATCAGGAGCCAGAGCCAGGCATCAAACCCAGGAACTTTCTTGTGGGATGCAAGCCAAATGTCCTACCTGGAAAAATTCCTCACTTGGCCTCATGTGATCAGTCACAGTCAAAACATAAGTTCTAGATAAACCTTGTATAAAATTACCTCCAGGGAGTCTGGCGCTGTGGCATAGTGGGTTAGGTTTCCGCCTGATACACTGGTATCCCATATGGGTACCAGTTTGAGTCCTAGCTGCTCCATTTCCAATCCAGCATCCCTGCTGATGGCCTGAGAGAGCAGTGGAGGATGGCCCGAGTGCTTCGGCCCCTGCACCCACATGGGAGACCTGGAAGAAGCTCCTGGCTCCTGGCTTTGGATTGGCCCAGCTCCGGCCATTGCAGACATTTGGGGAGTGAACCAGTGGATGGAAGATTTCTCTCTCTCTGTCTTTCCCTCTTTCCCTGTAACTCTGCCTTTCAAATAAATAAATCTTTTTTTTTAAATTACCTGTAGGCTATGTGTATAAAGGTGTACATGAAACATAAATGAATTTTGTCTTTAGGCTTAGGTCCCATGCTGAGATATTGTATTATGTATATTCAAATAACTCAAAATCTGAAAAAAATTCAGAACCCAAACCCTTCTGGTCCTAGGCATTTTGGATAAAGGATACTCCATCTGCATGAACCAGTGGATGGGAGATCTCTGACTCTCTGCTTTTCAAATACAAAATAAATAAAATTTAAAAACAAAATGAAGAGAAGCAAGAATAAATAGGTAAATTGCCCAAATGGCCAGCTCCTCATAGGTGACAGGAATGTCACCTGCACTGGAGGCTGCTTGTAACACTGAAATGAGGGCCGGGATGTGAGGCACTCAGCACAGACCCAGCTGAGAGCAGGTGCTTTGGCAGCCTTGGGTGGATTCACAAGGGATGAATCACTTGGAGAGACCAGCACTTGGCTGAGATACCCATGTGGGCTGAGGGCCCCTCTGCTCCTGCCGATCTGGCACCAAATGCGGAGCTAATATTGGATCTCCAGGAGGGAGACTGTTGTCTTGGGGACAGTGATGTTGTCGCTCCCCCTCTTCATGGAGGAACGACACTAAACCCTGCCTAGGCTTCATATCCGAGTCACGGCACCATTATGTCGCTCCCCGTCTTCGTGGAGGAACGACACAGGACCCTGCGCTGTTCTTTTGTCTGCTCGGCCCTCCCCGGGTTTGCTGCTGGTTCTTCCCGGGTTGGCTACCGTCCCTTCCACCTCCGTGGAAGGGCGGTTCCCCCTGCCACTTTCCCCACTTCCGCGGGGGAGTGGCACACCGCCGGCCGGCTCTCTCGGGGGCTGCACAGGTGTTCCTTCAGATAGATGTTCCTGGTGCATGGTGTCTCTCTCCTCCTTTATAGTCCTCTTCCACCAATCCCAACTCTGCTACCCACACGCCGAGTACGCTGCTCTCCTCCAATCAGGAGCAGGTCCGCAGTTTATTGGTTGAACTGGAGGCAGCTGTGTAGAAGCTGTTTCCTCCTCTCCCAGCGCCATATTGTGGGAGAGCAGATGCATAGAATAAGTCTTAATTCCAGTAACTTAGTCTAGTCCGAGTTGCTCCCAGTTGCTCCCCACAGATGTCTTTCTGATCCTCTCTCCAGGAGGGAGTCAGGTCTGATGAAAAGGCAGAGACTGTGGGCTGGGCCGTGAGGTCAGTGTACTCAGTTATTAACTTGCCCCCCAGATAAATGGTGTATACTCCCTGGGCCTCATTCTCTTCATCCAGAAAATGGAGATATTTGCAACAGGTCCAATACTTCCCAAGTGGTCCTGAGGCCTCTGTGGCACAGTGGGTTGAACCTGGGGAGCCTGCAAGCCGTATTGGAATGCCTGGGATCAAATCTTGTCTCCACATACAATCTAGCTTCCTGATGGCCCAAGTACTTGTGTACACGCCACACACATGGGAGACCTGAATGGAGTTCAGGCTCCTGGCTTTGGCCTGGCCCAGCCCCAATGGTTACAGACAATTGGGGAGTGAATTAGTGGACAGAAGATGTCTCTGTCTCTGTCACTCTGCTTTTCAAATAAATAAATAAATAAAGCTTTAAAAATGGAAGAAAATAGCTAGAACTAGAATTAGGAGCTCTATGAATATAAAAGGTCACTAAGGAAGCCTCTGGAGTGATTAGAGCCTTTCGCTCAACCACCTCCTCATGCATGAGCCCAGGAGTCACTCTCAAGACTTCCCAGCTCTCCTCCATCCCTTCCTTGCCTCCTTTACCTTTTACCTTTTTTTTTCTTTTTTTCTGAAAATCAGAGTTACACACAGAGAGAAGGAGAGGCAGAGAGAGAGAGAGAGAGAGAGAGAGAGAGAGAGAGGTCCTCCATCTGCTGGTTCACTCCCTCCCCAAATGGCCACAATGGGCAGAGCTGGGCTGATCCAAAGCCAGGAGACAAGAGCCTCCTCCAGGTCTCCCATGCAGGTGTAGGGGCCCAAGGACTTGGGCCATCTTCTACTGCTTTGCCAGGCCATAGCAGAGAGCTGGATCGGCAGTGGAGCAGCTGGAATTCGAAACGGCGCCCACATGGGATGTCAGTACTAAAGGTAGCTGCTTTATCCACTATGCCACAGCACCAGCCCCCACCTTTTACCTTAATCAATCAGCCTTGCACAACTTCCCCAGGATGGCTCCAAGAGAACCCTGTGCAAAGCCTGGTTGAAAGGGTCCTTTGTTTCCATGGGTTGGGAAAGGACTCCTTTAGGATTGCTAAAATGCAGCTGTCTATGGGATCCAGAGCCACAGGTGGCTGATGGGAAAGGAGAGGAGGGAGGAACCATCTCCACCCCTCCCCAAAGTGAGTCACCTTGTCAACATGCCCTGTGACATCACAGCAAGTTCTACCAGGTCCCCCAAGATCTGGGGCCCGCCCTTGCAAGGCAGAGCCTTGCCCTTCCTCTCCTTCAGAGTCAAAATCAGGAGATGTGAGCCAGGCTAGAGCCACCAGGACCCCAGAACCCCATCCTACTCAACCTCTTCCCCACCATCACAGTCTTGGTAAAACAGAAACAGTTTTCCTCCCTGTCCTCCACCCCAGTCCACCCCCAAAGGAAACCTGTTTACAACTTGATGTGGAATATTCCAGATGTTGTGTAAATTTATTTGACTTTTTTAAGGTTAAAATTTATGTTCCGTGGAGGGAAAATGAAACAGGATACAATCTGCCTTGGAGGAGAGAGAAATGGAGAGAGAATGGTTAGGGTAATAGCCTTGTAGTTGGACAGGAGGAATAGCTTTAAAAAAAGATTTATGGCCGGTGCCGCGGCTCACTAGGCTAATCCTCCGCCTTGCGGCGCCGGCACACAGGGTTCTAGTCCTGGTCGGGGCACCGGATTCTGTCCCGGTTGCCCCTCTTCCAGGCCAGTTCTCTGCTGTGGCCTGGGAGTGCAGAGGAGGATGGCCCAAGTCCTTGGGCCCTGCACCCGCATGGGAGACCAGGAGAAGCACCTGGCTCCTGGCTTTGGATCAGTGCGGTGCGCCAGCTGCAGCGCGCCGGCTACGGCGGCCATTGGAGGGTGAACCAATGGCAAAAGAAGACCTTTGTCTCTGTCTCTCTCTCTCACTGTCCACTCTGCCTGTCAAAATAAATAAATAAATAAAATAAAAAAATAAAAAAAAAGATTTTTTTATTTCGGTGGCAGAGTTAGAGAGAGAGAGAGAGAGAGACAGAGAGAGATCTTCCATCTGTTGGTTTACTCCAAGTGGCTGCAACAGTCAGGTCTGGCCCAGGCCAAAGCCAGGAGCTGAGAACCCTATATGGGTCTCCCATGTGGGTGGCAAGTATCCAAACACTTGGGCCATCTTCCACTGCTTTCCCAGGGACATTTGCAGGGAGCTGGATCAGAAGCAGAGCAACCAAAACTTAAATTGACACTCACATGGGATGCTGGTGTCACAGGGGATGACACTGCTCCACTATGCTAGCCCCTAACTTCTGATGTTCTATGTAACACAGCAGAATAGCTATGGCTGGCAACAATTAGTTGAATATTTTAAAATGGCTGATAGAGAGGATGTTGTATGTTCTCAACACAAAGAAACAGTGTATCTAAAGTGGTAGATTGGGGCCGGCACCGTGGCACAGTAGGTTAATCCTCCACCTTCGGTGCTGGCATCCCATATGGGCGCTGGTTCTAGTCCCAGTTGCTCCTCTTCCAGTCCTGCTCTCTGCTGTGGCCTGAGAAAGCAGTAGAAGATAGCCCCAGTGCTTGGGCCCCTGCACCCGCATGGGAGACCAGGAAGAAGCACCTGGCCCCTGGCTTCAGATCGGCGCAGCTCCAGCCATTGTGGCCATTTGGGGAGTGAACCAACAGAAGGAAGACCTTTCTCTCTGTCTCTCTCTCTCACTGTCTGTAACTCTACCTGTCAAATAAATAAATAAAATCTTTAAAAAAAAAATTGGTATATATACCAGTCATTCCAAACTACATCACACATTGTGTACATGTATTGAAATGTCATAGTTTACTCTGTAAATATGTACAATTACTGTGTGTCAATAAAAATTTTAATTAAAAAAATCTACCTTGACTTTTATCTCATATCCATATCCACCCTCTACAAGTTTATGCACCTTTTCCATCTTTCTCTATGTGTTTTTAATTGTACCTATATCTATTTGCATGGGAAATGTGTCGCTTTATTTTGTGTGCATGTGTTTTCTATAAACACTGACTTTTCACACCTATTATTTCCAGCCACCATCCTATGGAATCTTGAAGATTCCTCCATGTTGGACATACAAGGCTACCTGTTTTAAGCATAATGTGGTATTCTATTAGTTGGCTATATCAATTTATTTATCCTTTTCCTATTTATGTTGTTTCTAATTTTTTCTTTTATCCTTTATAAAAATTATTTCTTTAACTTTGATCAAATTCATGCATGTCATGGTGTAAATATGTCAAATAATATTACAAAGTTTGAACTGGCATTGTGGTGCAGCGAGTTAAGTCACTGCTTACTACACCAGCATCCCATATCAGAGTGCTGGTTTGAGTCCTGGCTGCTCCACTTCCAATCCAGCTCCCTGCTAATGCACTTGGGAAGGCAGCGGGAGATGGCCCAAATGCTTGGGCCACTGTATCCCATGTAGGAGACTCAGATGGAGTTCCTGGCTCTTGGCTTCAGCATATCCCAGACCTGGCTATTGTGGCCATTTGAGAAGTGTACCAGCAAAAAAAGAACTCTGTGTGTGTGTGTGTGTGTGTCCTTCTGCTTTTCGAATAAATAAATCTTTAAAAATATCACAAGGCTTACAGAAAAAAATCAGTGCCACTTCCTCCATACACATATATTCCATCTCTGAGTCCTGCTCATATAAGAAAATGCCTCGTTACTCTTTCAGCTGTTTCTTCTGGTATTCATGTCCATATGTGTGAATAAGATGCTGAGATGTGATATCTTGGCTTAGCAGCCCTGGTCAACTACCTTCCTATTGTAGAAGCAGGTTTAATGCTTCACACCCACCCACCTGCCTCTCCTCTCTCCATTCTTGCCATAGAGTTACATGATAAATTAGTATTCCCTGTTTACATTTACTGTGGTCATGGAAGTATTTTTTCCTGCCAAGCAGTGGGTCTCAACTGTAACTGGACATTAAATCATGCAGGGAACTTTAAATAACCCTAAAGCTTGCCTGCTCCCCAGATCCATTAATTCTAGGCTCTCCTGGGTTGAGGCCCAGGCATCAGTACTTCTTGCTGCTCCCCAGATGTTTACAATTTTCAGTCAAGAGTAAGAACCATTGTTGAGAAACCAAGTACTGTTACCTTGGTTTCCTTGTTTAATATTTGACTCTGGAATATTTTTTTATACTCAAGCCTAAAGAAGCAGGGTATTTTTTTAAGATTTATTTATTTATTTGAAAGCAGAGTTATAGAGAAGCAGAGGCAGAGAGAGAGAGAGAGAGAGAGAGAGAGAGACAGAAAGAGGTCTTCCATCTGCTGGTTCATTCCCCAAATGGCCGTAACAGCCAGAGCTGGGCCATTCTGAGTTAGGAATTTATTCCAGATCTCCCACATGGGTACAGGGGCCCAGGCACTTGAACCATCTTCTACTGCTTTTTCAGGCCATAGCAGAGCGCTGGATCAGAAGTGGAGCAGCCAGGACTTGAACCAGCACCCATATGAGCCGGCACTGCAGGTGGCGGCTTTACCCAATAAGCCACAGTGCCGGCCCCACTTTTTTTTTTTTTTTTTAATATCTGCTTAGTTTTCTATATCTCAGTAATTCTTCTCAAGCCCCTCTGAGTGCTGTCGTCTACACTGTCAAATACAGCAGGTCATTTGCAAATTCCATTTCCTACAGAGACCTTTGAAAAGGTCCTCCACTACAGAAAGGTTGCACTTCCTATGTGGCCTGCCACACAGCTCTCTATCCTTCTCTGTTTCATCCCTGAGCATACTCTGAGTCTGCTGTCTTTCTCTTCCTTGACACGCTCTTTTCATTTTGGTGAAGATCCCTTAGTAGCTTTCTGAGAGATGCTGCATAGGAGTGTATTTGGGGGCTGTTGTATGCCCAAAAATGTTTTGATTTTACACCCAAATTTAGGGGCCGACACTGTGATGTAGTAGGTAAAGCCACTGTCTACAGTGCCAACATCCCATATGGGCGCCAGTTCAAGTCCTGGCTGCTCTTCTTGCAATCCAGCTCTCTGCTATGGCCTGGGAAAGCAGAAGAAGGTGGCCCAAGTGCTTGGTTCCCTGCACCCCTGTGGGAGACGCAGACAACATCCCATATGGGCCCCAGTTCAAGTCCTGGCTGCTCCTCTTGCAATCCAGCTCTCTGCTATGGCCTGGGAAAGCAGAAGAAGGTGGCCCAAGTGCTTGGTTCCCTGCACCCCTGTGGGAGACGCAGAGGAATCTCCCAGCTACTGGCTTCAGATTGGGCCAGCTCCAGCCATTGTGGCCATTTGGGGAGTGAACAAGCAGATGGAAGACCTCTCTCTCTGCCTCTGTCTCTCTGTAACTCTACCTTTCAAATAAATATTAAAAAAAAATTGATGGAATGAAACTTTGGCTCAGTTTAGAATTCTGGAGTTGGAAATTACTTTTCCTAAGAATTTTGAAGCCATTATATCCTAGCACCCAGTGTTGTTTCTGAAAAATGCAATTCTTGTCCTAATCTTTGATTTAGGAACTTGATTGTCTTTATGGTAGGTTTTTGGCTGTTCTCTTTAACTCCAGTAGTCTGAAATTTTCTGTTGATGTGTTCTGCTGTGGCTCTTTTTTGTTTCATTGGCTGGGCATTTGATAGTCCCTTTAAATCTGTAAAGTCATGCTCTTGAATTGTTTTATAACAATTTCCTATACTCCATTTTCATTTCAGAAATCCCTATTAGTTGTATGTTGGACCTCTTGGATTTTTTCTTCTTTTCTTATCTTTCTTATTATTGTACTTTGTGAAGAATTTCTGTAAGTTTCCCTTCTCATCCTCTCATTGAATGTTTTATTTCTGCTTTTACTTTTTTATTTACAAAAGTCTCATATTTTCTGATTGCCTCTGTAGCTGACACTTTTGGTGCTCTAGCCATAATCCTTGGCATTTGCCCCTGCATGTTTGCTGTGAATATTTATGACTGCCCAAGGTCTATTTTCTTCCAGGTGGCAGCCTCAGCCTGAGTGCAGGAAAAGCTGGAAGAAACAAAGGTCAGTTCCCTTGGAAGAAGCTGGAAACTCTGCGCCCACTGGTTGGAATACCTCGGAGGCAAATCCTGCACCATCATCCAGAGTGCCCGGGTGAGATCAAGCTCCATTTGCCAGCGATGGTAACAGATTTGACAGCACACATTTTGTTGTCTTCCTACTCTTCCCTGACTCACTTCTCCAACCCAGTATTTTCTGAAATTTTCTTTTTTTTTTAAGGACTTATTTATTTGAAAGTTAGAGTTACGCCAAGGCAGAGGCAGAAAGGGAGAGGTCCTCCATCCTCTGGTTCACTCCCCAAGTGGACTCAACAGCCAGAGCTGGGCCAATCTGAAGTCAGGAGCCAGGAGCTTCTTCTGGGTCTCCCATGCAGGTGCAGGGGCCCAAGCACTTGGCCATCTTCTGCTGCTTTCCCAGGCCACAGCAGAGAGCTGGATCAGAAGTGGAGCAGCTGGGATTCAAATCTGGGATGCCAGCATTGCAAGTGGCAGCTTTACCTGCTACGCCACAGCGCCAGCCCCCTGAAATTTTCTTCCAAAAATTACTTGTACTGGAATCACTGTCTCAGAGTCTGCTTCTGGAGAAACCCAAACCAAAACAGTCCCTTCCCTTTTTTAAACAGGAACATTTGCTTCTCTTGTGGATGCAATTTATTGATACTAATTATAGTGAGATATAACATTTATTTTTAAAGAATAGCTCCTTTATTTTAAAATTTATTTGAAATAAATTAGTTATTAATATAATAGAATATTAATATAAATTATTTATTGAAAGATAGAATGACAGAGACAGAGATCTTCCATTAGCTGATTCACACACACATACACACACACACACACACCGATGCCTGTAACAGCTAGGCCCAGGCTAGGCCAAAGTCAGGAGCCAGGAACTCAATCCAGGTCTTCCACACAGGTGGCAAGGACCCAAGTATGTGAGCCATCACTTGCTGCCTCCCAGGATGCGCATTAACAGGAAGCTGGAATCAGAAACAAAGTCTGGACTCGAGCCCATGCACTCTGGTATGGGATGCAAGAGCCCCCAGTGGCGTCTTGCCTGCTGTACCAAATGCTCACCCACTAACATATATTTCAAAAGGCTCATTCTTGCTGATGTAAGGAGACTTAACTTGGCTTGTGAGTTTCTGAGATTCCTCCCGTTTCCTCCTGAGAGCAAATGTGCCCGGCTGGCAGCATCTTTGGAGCCAAGTGATAGGCGGGGCCAAGATCCATGCACACTTACAAGTCGTCCTCATTTTTAGTACTGTGCTTCCTCCTGCCCTTTGTCATGATTGGTGTTTTTGGGTCACGAACCTCCCTGGTTCCATTTTTCTCAACTTCTGCCAAGGTGTGGAAAGTATAGCTGCCTGGCCACACCAAATCTGAAAGGTACGCCAACTGGTTATTCCTGTTATAAATGCTATATAAAATTTCACCTCAATCTAATTAAAATGACATCACTCATTTTATTATCTCCCATAGTTTTTGTGGTTGAAGAACTTGGGACGGGCTCAGCTGGGTGGCTGTAGCTTGGGATCCTTCATGCAGCTGCAGCTGGACACTGATTGATGTTGGACCAGTAGGGAACTGGACAGGAGTCCTCTCTTATCTGTGTAGTCTTAGGGCCTCTCCGTATGGTGTCTGCATATCGGCTACTTTGGGCTTCCTCGCAGCGTGGCAGACCCAGAAGTTTCTGATTCCGGCATGAGAGTCCCAGTCTCGAGAATTTTGCAGCATCACTTCCATTGCATTCTTTGGTCACTCCAATTGAGCCTGCCTCAATTCAGTGGGAAGGAGCATAGACTCCAGCTCTCAAGAGGAGGAAGGGCACAGTCACATAGTGGAGTAGCATATGGAATAAAATTTATTATAGTGGCCATCTTGGGAAAATAATCTCCACACTGCTCTCACTACCTCTTATACAGAGGTCCTACTCATGCTTCTGTTTTAATCCCACTCTACCTCCATCCCACCATTCTGGATCAACTCCTAACATTTTGTGGTTTAAGTTCATGAATTTCCTTGATACTTGTGAGGGCCACTATATACAGGTGTGCAAACTGGACAGCACACACGTGCCGTTCACCTGGCAAACACTGTACTTCGTCTATTTTTTGTGATATTTCCCAGCAGATGGAGGTAAAGTGGGAGGGAGAGAACAACAGTGGAGGAGGAGCAGGGGTGCACCAAGGTCAGGGAACAGGGTTGGGAATACATAGTTTTAACCATATTCTGGACTTAAAATTTTTTTCCCTCTTGGCTTTATTCCTATTAACGAGGGTTTCTCAACTTTTGGCACTACTGACTTTAGACTGGTCATTCTTGGGAAAGGGAGCATTGGCACTGTATGTTGTAGGATGTTTAGCAGCCTCCCTGACCTCCATAGGATACAAAGGCACTTTCCCACCCAGTTGTGACAAAAATGTCTCCAGACATTGTTTAGTGTCTCCTGAGGCTGGGAGGGGCAAAATCACACACACACACACACCACACTGAAAACCACTACTGGGGCCAGTGCTGTGGCATAGCGCACTAAGCCCTGGCTTGCAGCGCTGGCATCTCATATGAGCACTAGTTCAAGTCCTGGCTGCTCCACTTCTGTTCCATCTCCCTGGTAATGTGCCTGGGAAAGCAGCAGAGGATGGCCCAAACCCTTGGGCCCCTGCACCCATGTGGGAGACTTGGAAGAAGCTCCTGGCTCCTGGTTTTGGATCAGTGCAGATCCAGCCATCTGGGGAGTGAACCAGTGTATGAAAGACCCCCCCCCCCCCACACACACTCTGTTTTGGTCTCTGCCTCTCTCTGTAACTCTTTCAAATAAGTAAAATAAATTTTTAAAAAAGGGATAAAAGGAGCTGGTGCTGTGGCGTAGCGGGTTAAGCTGCCGCCTGCAGTGCCGGCATCCCAGCTACTCCACATCTGATCCAGCTCTCTGCTGTGGCCTGAGAAAGCAGTGAGAGATGGCCCAAGTCCTTGGACCCCTGCACCCATGTGGAAGACCCAGAAGAAGCTCCTGGCTCCTGGTTTCGGATTGGTGCAGTTCTGGCTGTTGCAGCCAATTGGGGAATGAACTAGTAGATGGAAGACCTCTCTTTCTCTCTCTGCCTCTCCTCCTCTTTCTGTATAACTCTGACTTTCAAATAAATAAATAAATCTTTAAAAAAAGAGGGAAAAAAAAGCAAATAAAATACCAAGAAACTAGATGGAAGTAAATAATAAAGATAGAGCAAAAAGCAATGAAAAAGAACACAAATATTCAATAAAGAAAAACAAAACAAAAATAGCTTATTGAAATATGCTAATAAAAACCATAATTCTTATTAAAAAAAAAAAACACTACTCTCAACTGACCTGAAGACTTCTTAGCAATTGTAACCCAGTCAGCTGTCTTCCTTTTTTCTGTAACAAATAATTATTTATGATTTTCTATTTTTTCAACATTCTATTCTGTAGGCATTTATAGGAGGTTAATTCTTCTTAATTTACTCTTAGGTCTTTCTTATCAAGTTTATTTACTGGCTTTCTTTTAAAGAATTTTGAGGGCCAGCACTGTGGCTCACTTGGCTAATCCTCCGCCTGTGGCGCCGGCATCCCATGTGGGCGCCGGGTTCTAGTTCCAGTTGCTCTTCTTCCAGTCCAGCTCTCTGCTGTGGCCCAGGAAGGCAGTGGAGGATGGCCCAAGTGCTTGGGCTCTGCACCCGCATGGGAGACGAGGAGAAGCACCTGGCTCCTGGCTTTGGATCAGCACAGCGCCAGCCATAGTGGCCATTTGGGGGGTGAACCAACAGAAGGAAGACCTTTCTCTATGTCTCTTTCTCTCATTGTCTAACTCTATCTGTCAAATAAATTTAAAAGAAAAGAATTTTGAAAATCTTTAAAATGTGATACATTTGGGTCGCTAGGGAACCTTCCTTATGTGGGCATGGTTGATGAAGCCATTGGCCATTGGTTTATCGACTCAAACTTATGTGATAAACTTAAACTTTAATTAAATTATCTTTTGTTCAAAAGACAGAGACAGAGAGAGGTCTTTCATCCACTGGTTCACTTTCCAAATCCTCACAGCAGCCAGGGCCAAGCCAGGCCAAAGCCAGGAGCCTAGAACTCAATCCAGAGGGCTAGCGTTGTGGCATAGCCACAACACTAGCATCCTATATGGGTGCCAGTTCCAGTCCCAGCTGCACCACTTCCAATCCAGCACCCTGCTAATGCACCTGGGAAAGCAGTGGGAGATTGCCCAAGTTATTGGGCCCCTGCTCCCACAAGGGGAACCCAGAAGAATCTCCTGGCTCTTGGCTTTGATCTGTCCCAGCCCCCGCTGTTGTGGCCATTTGAGGCATGAACCAGCAGATGGAAGATCTCTGTCTCTCTCTCTTTCTTTCTGTAACTCTGTCTTTCATATAAATAAAATCTTTCAAAAAAAAAAAAAAAGAACTTAATTCAGATCTATCTGCATGGCAAGGGCCCAAGTACTTGAGCCATAATCTGCTTCCTCCCCGGGTGTACATTAATGGAAAGCTGGAATGGGAAATGGAGCCAAGAGTCAAACCCAAGTATTCCAATATGGAATGCAGACATCCCAAGTAGCATCTTGGTGTCTTTTCTTTTTCTTTTTTTTTTTAATGTGTGTATTTATTTTCTGAATGCAGAGTGATGGAGGAAGGGGGAAGAGGGGATCTTCCATCTGCTGGTTCACTTTCTGAATAGCTGGGTCTGGTCAAGGTCAAAGCTGGGAGCCAGGAACTCCATCTTGATCTCTCACAGGGGTCTCAGAGGTCCAGATGCTTGGGTCAGCTACATGAGCAGGGAGCTAGATTGGAAGCAGAACAGTTGGGACTTGCTCTGACACTCCAATACAGAATGCTGTTGTCACAAGAGGCACATTAACCAGCTGTGCCACAACACCAAGTCCCCCAAGCAGTATCTTAACCACTGCGCCAAACATCCACTCCTCAAATGTCATACACATTTATTGCTAAGAATTGGGGGATATAAGAAAGCACAGGGAAAGAAATTAAAAATTTCCCTTAAGCTCTCCTTCAGATAACCATGATAATGTTATTTTGTTGATTATTCTTTTACTTTCCAGTCTTTTTCTCTCTCTTTCTCTGTATGGAAGGTATGTATGTATATTGCGATATTGTGAAATATACTGTCTTAGTCCATTTTCCGTTGCTGTAACTGAATAACTGAGACTGGGTATTTCATAAAGAAAAGAAATTTATTTCTTACAGTTCTGGAGGCCGCCAAGTCCACATGGACGGGCCTCATCTAGTGAGGGTTTTCTTGCTGCTGGCAGTGGGGAGGAGGACATTCTGAGTCCCCAGAAGTACACCTGAGAGAACCTAACAGACTTATTCTCGAGATAACCAATTAACCCATGACCTAATCACCTCTTAAATGTCCCACCTGGTCCCACCTCCTACTGCGTCACAGTGGGGATTGAATGTCAATATGAATTTTGGGGGTGACGTTCAAACCACACCACCTACATTTGGTCTTCATCTCTGTTTCCTGATGGACAGTTCCTTAAATTCTTGTAACCTCCAGAGTGACAATGGGGGTGGGAGGTGGTGGAAGAAACAGGCTCAAGTTTGAGTCGATAAACCAATGGCCAATGGCTTCATCAACCATGCCCACATAAGGAAGGTTCCCTAGCGACCCAAAAGGATGGGTTCTGAGAGCTTCTGGACATGTGGGTTCCTGGGAGGTTGTGCACCCAGAGAGGGCATGGAAGCTTTGCCCCTTCTCCCTTTCCTCACCTTGCCCTGTACATCTCTTCATCTGTAGCCTTCATAACATCCTTCATCATAAGTAGGTACATGTAAGCAGAGGATTTCCCTGAGTTCTGTGAGCTGCTCTAGCAGTTTCATCAACTTTAATGAGGTGGGTGTGGAGACCTCAACGTATAGCCAGTTGGTCAGAAGTGCAGGCCACAACTGATGCTTTGATTGCCTGCTGAAGTGGGCAATCTCGTGGGACGAAGCCCATGACCTTGGGCTCTGACACTCTCTGCCCCTAGACAACATCATAACTGAATTAAATTAGAGGGCATCCAGCAGGTGTTTGCTGGAGAATCTACCAGAGAATTGTTTGGTGGGTGGAGCATCCCTCTACCCAAAAATGGGGTCAAAAGTCTTGAGTGATTCTGTGAGAGCAGAGAATAGGAAAAAGCACTTGGCTTTTTCTCTTTTCCCATTTCCTTCACATATATGTACACATGTGTGTATAACGTTTTAAATAAAACCTCTTTTCATATGGTAGCATTATAATATGTCTCCCTGCTGTAAGCACCTTTTGCAATCACTTCGTATTTGCACATTGGGCAGTTCACCCTACAGCTCAAGTTCTGATGTCTGTGTTGACAAAGGCCATCACTGGTCACTATCTTGTGTGAAATACAGAGAACGACCGCTGTTCCCTCTCAAAGCATAACTTGAAGAATATTAAAAACTTAAGTCCCATGTACTGAGCATGTACCCAAGATGGAGTTAACTTGTTAATAGGCAAACAGCAAGTGATAAACATGATGCAAAGGAGAATTAGAGGGAAAGGGATTATATGGTCCCTCGGGAAAGGCAGCTTCAAATCAGTCTGCTAAGTTAGAGACAAACTGATTAATATCCTAGGCTGGCGCCGCGGCTCAGTAGGCTAATCCTCCGCCTTGCAGCGCCGGCACACCGGGTTCTAGTCCTGGTCGGGGCGCTGGATTCTGTCCCGGTTGCCCCTCTTCCAGGCCAGCTCTCTGCTGTGGCCAGGGAGTGCAGTGGAGGATGGCCCAAGTACTTGGGCCCTGCACCCCATGGGAGACCAGGAGAAGCACCTGGCTCCTGCCTTCGGATAGGCGCAGTGCACCGGCCGCAGCGCGCTGGCCACGCCGGCCATTGGAGGGTGAGCCAACGGCAAAGGAAGACCTTTCTCTCTGTCTCTCTCTCTCACTATCCACTCTGCCTGTCAAAAAAAAAAATCCTATAGATATTACATAGATGTGGACATCTGGCACAGTGGTTAAGATGCTGCTTGGGATGCCCTTATTCCATCTCAGAGTGCCTGGTTTTGAGTCTCAGCTACCCCACTTCTCTTCCAGCTTCCTGCAGATGCTCACCCTGAGAGGCAGAAGATAATGACTCAAGTACCTGGGTCTCTGCCACCCACGTAGGAGACTCAGATTGAGGTCCAGGCTGGCTTTAGCCTGGCCCAAGCCTGGCTATCGCAGGTGTTTGGGGAGTGAACTAGTGGATGGAAGATCTCTTTCCATTTGTGTCTCTGCATTTCAAATAAAATGAAAACAAATAAATAAGCATAAAGTATATTATACAGGGCAGTACAACTATAACCTTTAGGATTATCTTTTCTACCAGACAAAAATCATTTGCATCTCTATGAAATGAAGTTCTACAAGTAAGCATGTAACTCTACAGATTCTAGGTCCCAGTCAACAGAAAAACTCAAGTCCAGCAAAGGAACACTTTTTTTATAGTGGAACACTCAGGAGTGATCTGTGAGACCACACTATGGCTTGCCGCCCACTTTCTGCCTTATTTCCAAGTTTTCAGTAATTTTTCTTTTTTTGTTAAGATTTATTTATTTATCTGAAAGTCAGAGTTACACAGAGAGAGGAAGAGACAGAGAATGTGTGAGAGAGATCTTCCATCCATTGGTTCACTCCCTAAAATGGCTGCAATGGCCAGGGCTGTGCCAAGTCGAAGCCAGTGGCCAGAAGCTTTTTCCGGGTCTCCCATGTGGTTGCAGGAGGTGCAGGGACTTGGGCCATCTTCCCTGCTTTCCCAGACATGTTAGCAGGGAGCTGGATTGGAAGTGGAGCAGCTGGGTCTCAAATCCCATATGGGATGCCAACATTGCAGGCGGCGGCTTTACCCACTATGCCACAATGCCAGCCCCTTCAGTAATTTTTCTTAATAGCCCCTTTCTTTCCTCTAGTTCCCCGAGCAAATTCAGCACAGTGTTCCCTAAGGGGAAGTGGACAAGTTTCCTTTCATTTCCCATTTTCTTCCCCTTGAACCTACACTCTGGGAAAGCAGGGACAGTCCTCAGGGACCTGGATATTTCCAATTAGTGGCTCTTGGCCAGTTTTCCTCATCCATGGGGCTCTGCTCCTTTCTTTTCTTCTTCCTTTGTTACCTGCTTTCAGTTTTAAAAATATGTAACTTTCATTGAGATATAATTGACATGCCATACACCCAGGTAAAGCATACAATTCCATGGCTTTTAGTATATTCATAGAGCTGTGCAATCAGTTTTAGAACATTTTTCATCACCCTAAAAAGAAATCCTATACCCATTAGCAATCATCCCTGTTTCTACCCAGCCCCTGGCAACCATTCTGTCTCCATGGATTTGCCTGTTTGGGATATTTCCTGTCATTTGAATCATGCCATCTGTGGATCCTTTATGATGGTCTCCTCTAATGATTGTTTAAAATTTATTTTATTTATATGACAGAATTAAAGAAGAGGGAGATTCACAGAGAAATCTTCCATTCTCTGGTTCACTCCCCAAATGGCTAAAACAGCCAGAGCTGGGCCAGAAAGAAGCCAGGAGCCGGAAATTTCATTCATGTCTTCATGTGGGTGCAGGGGCCCAAGGACTTGGGCCATCCTCCTCTGCTTACCTAGGTGCATTAGCAGGGAGCTGCATCAGAAGTGGGGCAGCCAGGACTCAAACCGGCACCTACATAGGATGCCAGCATTGCAGGCAGTGGCTTTACCTGCTATGCCACAATGCCAGCTCTTTCTCTAATGTTTTTAAGATCCAACCATCTTGCAACATGCATCAACACTTCATTCCTTTTCATTTGACAAACACCATTCCATCGGAGAGATATGCCACATTTTATTTATCTGCTCAATCAGTTGACGAACCCATGAGTTGTTTTCACCTTGGGGCTATAATGAAACATGCTGCTGTAAATACTTGCTACAAGTTTGTTTGTTTTGGTGGACATGTGTTTTAATTTCTCTTGGATAAATACCTAGGAGTGGAATTTCTGGGTCCTATGGTAATGCTAAGTCAAACCTTTCTAGCCAGAGTGCAGCCAAGATGTTTTTCAAAGTAGCTGCACCATGTTACATTCCCAGCAGCAGTGTAGGCTATTTTCATCTTCATTCATTGATGGATGGTGGTAACTACATGGTTTACTATGTGCCAGTCAGTGTGCAAAGTGTATGAGAATTCTCATTTCTCTGTATCCTTATTAATACTTGTTATTAGCTGTTTTATTGTTGATGTTATTATAGCCATCTTAGTGGACAGGAAATGGTACCTCATTGTGATTTTGTGGTCTTGCTTCTTAGACCAGTCTCATTCAGAAATCAATTTCTCGGGCCCAGTATTATGGCATAGGTGGTTAAGCCACCACTGGCATCCCATATGGATGCCAGTTTGAGACCCACCTGCTCCACTTCTTAGCCAGCTCCCTGCTAATGCACCTGGGAAAGCAGCAGAAGATGGCCCAAGTCCTTGGGCCCCTGCAGCCATGTGGGAGACCTGGAAGAAGATCCTGGCTCCTGGCTTCAGCCTGGTCCAGCCCTGGTCATTGTGGCCATTTGGAGAGTGAACCAGTGGATGGAAGACCCCTCTCTCTGTCTCTCTTCTCTCTAACTCTTCCTTTCAAATAAATAAAAAGAAATCAATTTCTCACTCAATCGGAGGCACCTAGTGCTGTGCCCTCCAGTTAGCCTTGTTTCTGTTTGTGCATTGAGTCTGGTTGATGAGTGAAGAAAGACTGCCTTGCTGAGCCATCCCACAAATGGGTGCCCCCAACAGGGCAGGACCTGGGAACCAGATACCCGTGGAAAATAGAGGTGATGAAAGCCCAGAGTTGTTGTTTGAGACAGAGGAAGGAGGAATGGAGCCTGGCCCTGGGCTGGGCCCCTTCAAGGAGGTCCTAGACAACTGTAAGGTGTCAGCTGAGGGCTACAGGAAACAAAATGACCTTTTCCACCCCCCTGCTGTGCTGTCAGAGATTCCACTGCACTCCCAGAAGTAAGTGAATGAGTTGCTGCCATTTAAAAAATGTGGATCCTTCTGGGAGGGGCAGGCATCCTGCAAGAAGTCAATACCTTATTGTGAATTTGTTTATCAGATGCCAGCCCACAGCCTGCGGGGGACAGGGCTCAGAGGAAGTGGGAGTTTGGGCTCACTGAGCAGGGAGGGAGGGGCGCGCTGGTTGTAAAGGACTGGCTCTGCTCAAGGGTCCCTTCCAGCGTGTTGAGACAGGGCCAAAATTGGGTCAATGAGGGTAAACGTTCAGCTCCATTCATCAACGGACACTCCGTGGGCGGTGAATGTAATTTATGACATGCTGCACAGGGCGCTGGGTGCTTTGCATAGAGTTTTTCTATTGTATGTATCTATTAATTTATTTTACATACACTTACAGCACAGTCTGCCACCGCCTGTCTCACACTCCACCTGTCACATCTTGTTAGCTCCCCTGAAAAGTGATCCCCAAGTACGAACATTCTTTAGGACCTTCCTGGCTGTCCTCCTCACTTACCTGGTGTACTGCACGTCTTGCTGATTTCTCAATTTTGTATTCAATCCTTTATAAAGCAGTGTCTTCTTCTGTTCCAAATGTCCCAATGGCTTCCTGTTGTGGTCACTATCAAAGCAGAATCCTTCTAAGACTCTATAAAGCACTCCCTGGACCATGCCCCCTTTACCAGCAGCCACCAGCTGCTCCTTGCTTAGCCACAGGACATCTGCTGTTCCTCCAACATACCAGCACGCTTCTGCATAGAACACACTTCTTCAGGGATCCACACGGCTGATGTCCTCCCCTGCTCTAAATCACAGCTGAAAATCACCCCCTCAGAGAGGTCTTTCTTAACATTCCCTCACATGGGCTGGCGCTGTGGCGTGGCGAGTAAAGCTGCTGCCTGCAGTGCCGGCATTCCATCTGGGCACCGGTTCCAGTCCTGGCTGCTCCACTTCTGATCCAGCTCTCTGCTATGGCCTGGGAAAGCAGTGGAAGATGGCCCAAGTGCTTGGGCCCCTGCACCCACGTAGGAGACCCAGAAGAAGGTCCTGGCTCCTGGCTTCATATTGGCGCAGCTCCAGCTGTTGCGGCCAATGGGGGAGTGAACCAGTGGATGGAAAACCTCTCTCTTTCTCTCTCTCTCTCTCTCTCTGTAACTCTGACTTTCAAATAAATAAATCTTTAAAAATTTTTTTTCTTCTGTGCCTAAAAGAGCCCTATATTGCTGGCTTACTCACTGTCAGAAAAGAGGGTTACAAATACAGAAAGTGAGAACGAGAATGAATGGTGTTGTTGGAATTTTAGAGTATTACCTCATGCTTTTCAATATGCATGAATGGAAGTAGAAATAAAGGTGCAAATGGTGTGTGTGTGCTGGTGCACACACATGTGAGTGTGTGGACACACTTGTGTTCTCTATCTCAGTCCACGCGCGAAGCCCTGGGAGCAGCAGTGGTCTCCTGAGAATGAGCACTCATGCCTGGATCTTGACTTCTAAACCCTATTCTCCACTAAAAGGATTGACAAAGTGATGGCTGATTCCAGGGCTGGAGCAGGAAAAGTATAAGATGAGCCTGGAGCATCTTTTTTTTTTTTTTTTAAGATGTATTTATTTACTTGAAGTCAGAGTTACAGAGAGAGAGGGAGAGATCCAAAGTGGAGCTGCCAGGACTCGAACCGGTGTCTATACAGGATGCCAGCATGTCAGGCAGCAGCTTTCCATGCTATGCCGCAATGCCAGCCCCTGGAGCATCCTGTGTCAAAAAAAAAAAAAAAGTGCTCAAGGGGCAAGGGGATGCTTCAAAAAGAAAAAGGAGCCAGCTGGAAGGGGCTCCCACCAGCCAGATATGGCTCAGGTGGAGCACCAAAATTGTTCATGATAACTGAGTGTAATTCATTCACAGAATGAAATAAGCATCCATAAGTCCATAAGATATAAGTAGAAAATTTGAAAGGATCAAGATAATTATATGGTTTTCAAAATCCTCCCTTCCAAAATATGTTTTCATTAAAAAGGTAAAAAGAGTAACTTCACAGTGGAGAAACCTGGCAGCCACCACCTGGGTAATTAACCAGCTGAAGTTACTATCTGCAGTAATGGGACAATTGCATGCCACCTGGTAGGTTGCAGGGAGCGCACAGCTCTATCCGTGTGATCTTTTTGCCAAAGGCACAAGTACATAATCTGAATCAAATCGTGAAGACGCATCAGATAACCCCAAACTGATTCCACAAAATAACTGGCCTCTAGTTTTCTAAAAGACATTAAGGAACTGTTCTAAACTGGAAGAGAGGAAAAAACACAGCTACATAATCCATGTAGTTCTAGAGGGGATCGCGTAGCTCTGAAGGACATTTATTGGGGCAAATGGCAATGTTGGAAATGGATCTAAAAAGATTCGGTGGTCATAATGTATCGGTGTTAGCAGAATGATGCAATTTTTTTGGTAATTTGGGTTAGTCTCTGCTGGACTCATTGACAGTTCCAGCAATGGCCAGATGCCTAGTGTGGTTGCAACTGGTGCCGTCGACTCCCAACCAACCTTTCTCCACTGTCCCCTGTGTCTCCTCCACTTTCTCAGTGGCCAGGTTGGTCATCACCCCAGGCATGTGGAGTTTTGGTTTTCTTCTTGGGCTTGGATTGTGCTTCCTGGAACTGGCGTATTATCCACTGTGGGCAGCCGAGCTGGCAGGTCCTGTCACATAGGGTCCACTACTAGTATCTGGGCTTTCATTCCACCTTCCAGTCAAACGTGAGACTTGAGCAAGTATGCATAGTGGTGCGCTTCCTCCAACAAAAAGTAAAGCTTGCATATGCAGCATCTTTCAGTTTAGTTTTTCTTGGGGTAGCTAGCAACGATGGTGAAAATAAAAAGCTGTCGAATCTCACACTCGAGTCTTTTGAACAGATGCCCCAAGGTGAGGAAGAGAAGGGGCTGGTGTGCAAGAAGATAAGCCCGACTCAAAGGAGTGCCTCTCTGTTCTTTTGCCCACAATAATCAAAGCAGCTGGCCTTTCTGGAGAGTAAGTTTTCCTGCTTCAAAATAACACCAACTGTAAAATGACAGACAAGTATCTGATTTCTGCCGGTGACAAAGTGACAGGGACTGCTGGTGCTGTCAAGTTTTATTTTATTTTGACTACGTCTGTAACAGAAGAAATGCTAAATTTTATTTAGAGGTCAGTGAAGAACAATGTGATTTTTTTTTCGTCCAAGCTTATGAACCTGCTAAATTCCAGCCACTGGCCCCAATTAAGGACATCTGAATTAATACATGATGTGTCTTGGGGCCGGCCGCTGTGGCGGAGCGGGTAAGGCTGCTGCCTGCAGTGCTGGCATTCCATATAGGCACCGATTCAAGTCCTGGCAGCTCCACTTCTGATCCAGATCTCTGCTGTGGCCTGAGAAAGCAGTATAGGATGGCCCAAGTGCGTGGGCCCCTTCACCTGCCTGGGAGACCCGGAAGAAGCTCCTGGCTCCTGGCTTCAGATCAGTGTAGCTCCAGCCATTGCAACCAACTGGGGAGTAAACCAGCAGATGGAAGACCTCTCTCTCTCTGCCTCTGCCTCTCTGTAACTCTGCCTTTCAAATAAATAAATAAATCTTTGAAAAAAAAACAAAATATATGATGTGTCTGAAAGTCTGGATAGCAATGTGAAAAAAGTCACTGTAGAAAGCTCAGAGAGATGATTTGGGTTTTGACTGGGGTGAAAACTGTGGGCAGCGACAACAGAATGGAGGTGAGTAGCCATCTGGAGAGAAAGCCAGCTGGACTTGGTGATGGATGGGACGTGGGAGCTGGTGGAAATTCTTGGCAGTTTGGTTGCACTAAGAGATACTGCAGAAGAGCAGTGCAGCTTCTGAGGCATCATGGCTTTGCCAGATGCTATGGGTGCCTGCTACTGTAAAGTTTCCCCCTCTCGCCCCAGCCACGTGGAGTGTGTTCCCCAGGACACCTTCCACGATACTCCCTTCTATCTGCCCTCCTGTCTACCCTCCAGAATCCCCCCTCCACCTTTGCATTTCTGAAACTCCAGGAGTAAGGATGCATCTGCTAGACTTTGTAGTCCTGACCTTGTAAAGTGCAAACACCTTGGAGATAGTTGACTATTCCTGGTCCAAAGAGCTTGAAACCTGATGTGGCTTGGACTTTGGATTTTTTTGAACCATGGAATTTTGCATACGCGCGATGAGATCTCTTGGGAATGGGACCCAAATCTGAACACAACTTCACTTATGTTTCATATATATCTTATACACATAACCTGAAGGTAATTTTACACGATATTTTTAGTGTTTCTGCATTTTGATTGTGACCTGTCACATGAGGTGAGGGGTGGCATTTTCCACTTGTGGTATCCTGTCAGTGCTCAGAATGTTTTGAATTTTGGAACATTTTGGATTTTTGGGTTATGATGCTCAGCCTGTACTTACATCTTATTCTGAATGGATTTAGCCATCCTTCTCACAGGGTGTTAGGTGAGTTAAAGCTCACTGGAAACAGGTGAGTGCCGGACAGGCTACAAATGTGTCCATTTCCCTGCCAGATAGGCTGAATGAAAGGAGCTCTCATGGGAGCACCAACAGGAAATCCCCATTCCTGTGACTCTCACATGGGCCATGCTGTGCCACATCCCCACCTCTTCCCTCAGCAGCACGCTCGGGACAGAGGACGGAGGACAGGATGGGTTGCACTGTAAGGATGATGGCAACAGAAAGAATAAAAAATGATATCGTTTAGGAATTTGTATGCAATGTACCCAGGTGGAATTTATCCAGTTGGGCCCTAATTAACACATTTTATTCACCCACCTGGATCCTCAAAGACACGCAAAGGTGAGAGTACAGCATTCCTCAGGGCTATGGAGAACTCAGAACCCTACTTTTCCCCTCTACCTTTTCCTAACAGGTGGAAAGCCCCTATTGACCCATAGTTATTAGAGGGAGGATTAGGATAGTCAATAGCCTGGAGACCTTGAGTTTTTTCCTTGCTGATTAAAAAAGTCAAATCTTATAATTCCAGGACCCAAAAGGATCTAATTTCCTTCTAGTTCTTTTCCTTTGCATTCTTACATATTTGAGAACTTAACCATGTACACTTTGAAACAAAAGAAAGCCAAACAGAAGAACATAGATTGTACCATACATACTTACGTGGTAAAAATAGGCTGGAAAGATGCACACCGAACGTGGGAATGTAAAAGACAACAAAGGTAAGTTTCACTTTTTGCTTTACTGATTTATGAGTTTCTAGAAAAATGTTTATTAATGTTAAAATATTCATGACACTTGGTAAAGATGGTAAGACAGACTTCATTCAAAGGGGAACATGGAACTGTGTATAGGGACCGTTGTAACAGGGTCTTGCAATTTGGGAGAATATTGGGGCTCAACTCCATCAAAGACGAGTGGAGATTTATAACCAAAGAAGCAAGTGGTCAGCAGTTGGACAATCATTAAGAGGAGATATCGGGGGTCTCCCTCTCTTGGAGCCCCCTCCTGACTGCTGCAGCGGGAGGTTTCTGACATCAATAAATCTTGCTTTGCTTGCTGAGTTGTCCGTGTGGACATTTTTTTACGTGAGACAAGAACCAAGATCTCTTTTCTTTGCCAACATTTTACCCATAACAGCGTGGTGCCGTGACTTGGATCCAGTTTGAATTCGCCTCGCCAGACTGGTGAGCAAGCAGATTCCTCTTGCTTCCGTTTCTTGAGAGCCTCATTCTCCTCTGTAGTAACTCTCTCTTCGCAAGAACGCTGGGTCCCTGTCAGCCAGTTCTAAGCACTTAGCCTGGCTGCTGGTCAGGCTTACTGAGTAGGCTGGAGCGGTCCTCTGGACCTGAGGCTTTGTACTCCCCCTCTCAGCTCTGGGAATGTTGGGTTTCCTATTGTGGGGCTCAGTCCATCGCACAAGACTGGAGAAAGTCTTAGAGCAGCTGTGAAAGCAGGCCAGGGCCACACTCTGGTGTTTTTCAAAGGCTCCTTGCCTGGACACTAGACTCTGACAGCCCGTTAGGGTGTCGAGCTGAAAACCGCGTTCTGTTCTTCTTTCTTCGGAGATCAATTTGTCAGTGAGGCTGGGCGTGCTTTGGAATGAGGCCATGGGCTCTGTGCCCCTGCCCCAAGGGATCCTTTCTTCACCCCAGACTCTAAGACCATCTGTATCTCTCTTTCTGCTGGTCTCACTCTGGATGTTCTCCTCACCTCGCCAAATCTCCTCAGTTCCTACAAACTTGAATTCTAGGTCCCATTAGCCGCTATTTCCTTAGACATCTGGTTGGTTCTGGGTCAGAGTTTACATAGCCCTTTCACAGATAGGCAGCTGACTCCTCATTAGCTGTAGATCCCCAGGTGACCGGGACTTGTGGGGACAAATCTTCCAGCATGTTCTCTGATATTCCCTTTCTTCCCTCTTTTTGGGCCACCTCTGTCAGGTCCTTCCTATACCTCAGAGGAAGGTCACTGGAGAGACTTTATTCCCCACCATGCTCTTTTATCCCTTCACCTGCCTGGTTACCAACCTAGGTGATGGCCAACTCTGGTACCCTGCCTCCAAACTCTAGCTTAAGACACCTTTGTCGTGAAGACTCATTGTCAAAATCAGGCCCATAAGATAGGACTCATGGGTAAGAGGTGTAGAATAACTATTTCTCTTCATGTAGAGGAACAAAATGATGGTGTGTATTTGACCGGGCAGGGGCCCAGGTCTGGCCGGCCACTGGTAAAGAGAACTGATTACTCCCTACACATGCTGTTCTGACAAATACATACCCTAGTTAGAGGCATGGAAGGCTGAACGAGCATGGTTATATGTGCTGGTCCCACCTCCACCTTCCTCCCATCCCTGTGGGCTTCAGTGCACATCTGGACACCACAGGCCACAAGAGAGTTTTGAGAGATGTCTCAAACTTAGGAGAGATAAGAGCTGAAAGACACTTCTGTTTCTTATCCTCTCATTCCAGATGGGAAACAAACTGTCTACAACAGTCATTCTCTAGGGTTGGATTCTTAGACCTTGGGATTCCTTTGACACCCCCAGAGCTTAATGAAAAAAAAGTCTGATCTTTTTCTGTACCACCACATGGCGCAGTTACAAGCTAGAGGATGGAGAAGGTTAGCCTACGTGGTTTGAGGTTCCGAATATCCAGAATTTCTTTGTGCTGAACTATCCCTGATAGATCTGGGGCCACAGGAAGTTCCCTCCACCTTCTTAGAAGACTTGAGGGAGACCTTAAAGAAATATATTCCATTAGATTCTTGACTTTGTAGAGGGACAGGTGGTTTTAAAAAGACAGAATCCTAATCCAGTCTGCCCAGACATTAGGAGAAAGCTCCAGAGAATTACAGTAAGACCTGATAGTACCCTAGACAACCTCTTAAAGGTGGCCACCATGGTCTTTTAAAACATCGGTGGGGGCGAGGGGATGGGGTTGGGGGGCTGGCACTGTGGCATAGCGGGTAAAGCCACCTGCAGTGCCGGCATCCCATATGGAAGCTGGTTTGAGACCCGGCTGCTCCACTTCTGATCCAGCTCTCTGCTATGACCTGGAAAGCATTAGAAGATGGCCCAAGTGCTTGGGCCCCTGCACCCATGTGGGAGACCTGGAAGAATCTCCTGGTTCCTGGCTTTGGATCAGTGCAGCTCCAGCTGTTACAGCTATTTGGGGAGTGAACAAGCAGATGGAAGACTCATTCATTCTCTCTCTCTCTCTTTCTGCCTCTGCCTCTCTGTAACTCTGACTTTCAAATTAATAAGTAAATCTTAAAAAAAATCAGGAGGAGACTCAATAACAGAGCAAAAGGATAAGAGGAGGGGAGAGCTCCAGTGAGACCCCAAGGAAGCTCCCAAGTGCTTTTGTTGCAAAAGCAGTTGACACTTCACCAAGGATTATCAAAAAGGACCCCTAGGGTCATGTCCTATTTGCAGAGATCATTGGAGATTTGACTGCCCCGAGGGCCAAGAACTCCAGGGTCAAGCATTTCCAACTGGCCGGCGCCACCGCTCAATAGGCTAATCCTCCACCTAGCAGCGCCAGCACACCGGGTTCTAGTCCCGGTCAGGGCGCCGGATTCTGTCCCAGTTGCCCCTCTTCCAGGCCAGCTCTCTGCTGTGGCCAGGGAGTGCAGTGGAGGATGGCCCAAGTACTTGGGCCCTTCACCCCATGGGAGACCAGGAAAAGTACCTGGCTCCTGCCATCGGATCAGTGCGGTGCGCGCCAGCCGCAGCTGCCACTGGAGGGTGAACCAACGGCAAAGGAGGCAAAGGAAGACCTTTCTCTCTGTCTCTCTCTCTCTCTCTCACTGTCCACTCTGCCTGTCAAAAAAAAAAAAAAAAAAAAAAAAGCATTTCCAATAGATCTCCCATTCTGGACTGAAGGGGCCCAGGGCTCTCCTTACAGGCTCCAGTGACCCATCAGGTCAGCACTCAGGAGCCCCAGGTGGTTCTCGTGGTGAAAGGAAAGCCTATACATTGTCTTCTGGATGCAGAGAACAACTTTCTCTGTTACTTGCTCTAGCTTTGGCCGCCTCTCAAACAGCAACTATAAAAGGTGTCTCAGGAGCCTGCCAAGGTAGATAGCTCACCCAGTCTTGAGCTATGTCTGGAATGATCTAATGTTTACTCACTGCTTTTTTTTTTTTTTTTTTTTTTTTTTTTGGACAGGCAGAGTTAGTGAGACAGAGAGAAAGGTCTTCCTTTCATTGGTTCACCCCCCAAATGGCCGCTACAGCCGGTAGGCGCTGTGCCGATCTGAAGCCAGGAGCCAGGTGCTTCTTCCTGGTCTCCCATGGAGGTTCAGGGCCCAAACACTTAGGCCATCGTCCACTGCCCTCTCGGGCCACAGCAGAGAGCTGGACTGGAAGAGGAGCAACCAGGACAGAACTGGCGCCCCAACCGGGACTAGAACCTGGTGTGCCGGCACCACAGGCGGAGGATTAGCCTAGTGAGCCACAGCGCCGGCCTACTCACTGCTTTCTGATCATACCAGAGAGCTCAGCTCCTTTACTATGCCAAGATCTCCTGGCCCAGATGAAGACCACAGTTCTGAAAGGAGCAGGGGAGACTTTGCCTCCCTGTGACAGAGTTAACATCAATCGCTAAGTAAGAGTGCCCAGGGAGGGCCGGCGCTGTGGTGCGGTGGGTTAACACCTTGGCCTGAAGCTCCAGCATCCCATATGGGCACCGGTTTGAGACACGGCTTCCCCTTCCAATCCAGCTCTCTGCTGTGGCCTGGGAAAGCAGTAGAAGATGGCCCAAGTCCTTGGGCCCCTGCACCTGCTTGGGAGACCAGGAAGAAGCTCCTGGCTCCTGGCTCCTGGCTTCAGATCCGCGCAGCTCCAGCTGCTGTGGCCAAGTGGGGAGTGAAGAGTGAACCATCAGATGGAGGACCTCTCTCTTTCTCTCTGCCTCTCCTCTCTCTGTGTAGCTCTGACTTTCAAATAAATAAATCTTAAAAAAAAAAAAAAAAAAAGAGAGAGAGAGAGAGTCCAGGGAAAAGTTGGTTGGGCTATCACTGCTCAGCCTGTCCAGGTTCATTTTAAAGACCCATCCTCCTTTCCCCATCAGAGACAACATCCACGAAAGCCTGAGACTCAGAAAAGACCAAGAATCATCATAGATAATCTCAGGATGCAGGGGATTTTAAATCCATGCAACAGTCCCTGCAACACTCCAGGTCTAGGGGTTCAAAGGCCAGGTGGAGACTAGACTAGCACAGCATCCCTGCCTCATTAATGGGGCAGCCGTGCCCATACATCTTGGGTTCCTAATCCCATACCTTGCTACCTTGCTACTGCTACCCTCAGTCTCACATCTAAATTCTTGTGCGAAGACAAAACCTCTTTTCCAGCCAAAGTCTCTTGGCCACACTCATGCAGGAGGAGTATCTTAAAAGAGGCCTAGGCCTGGCCGGCGCCATGGCTCACTAGGCTAATCCTCTGCCTTGCGGCGCCAGCACCCCGGGGTTCTAGTCCCGGTTGGGGCACCGGATTCTGTCCCGGTTGCCCCTCTTCCAGGCCAGCTCTCTGCTGTGGCCAGGGAGTGCAGTGGAGGATGGCCCAAGTCCTTGGGCCCTGCACCCCATGGGAGACCAGGAGAAGCACCTGGCTCCTGCCTTCGGATCAGCGTGGTGCACCGGCCGCAGCGCACCTGCCGCGGCGGCCACTGAAGGGTGAACCAACAGCAAAAGGAAGACCTTTCTCTCTGTCTCTCTCTCTCTCTCACTGTCCACTCTGCCTGTCAAAAAAAAAACAAACAAACAAACAAAAAAAACACAAAAGCTTACAAAAAAAGAGGCCTAGGCCAACTCAGCTCTCTCTCAAACTCTCTACCTAGGCCCTCCTGACTTTGTTGTGCCTGGTCTGCCCAGGGGCTGTTCACCACCCCTCTCCTTCATCTCATCTGTCGGGAAGTGTGTGTGCAGGGGGAACGTTGCCTCTGTTCAGCAGCCAAGGCCCAGCACCTGGTCTCCGTCGGCCCTTTCCACTAAAGGATGCCACATTTCATTTTCCCTACTCCCTTATTCACCATTTTGAAGAGACATGAGGAAGAACTCATTATAACAGGGTTCATTTAATGCGGCTGTGTTTTTACCATCGACCAGACTCTCTGCAGGGCCATGTTTTCCAATCTCCCTCTTAAGGTTTTTTTTTTTTTCCTAAACTGACAAAGGTGGGCACCCTGGCTATTCTGACTCAAAGAGTTCACATTTTCTTGCTTGCTAAATCATAGAAGCTTCTCTGCCCTCCTTTTAAGATTCTTCTATCCTCTGATCAATATGCCTTGTTAAACTAGAGCTCTCCAATTGAGTGCCACTGTTCTAAAAAGTACAAAGGTCTGTGAAACTCTGTTATACTAAGATGCTATAAGCTGTTGTTGTCATTGTTACTGTATATAGTTTAAATATATCTAGTTTAAATCTTTGCCATCTACAATGTGATTCTCAAAAATGTTTATGTATGTCTGTTAACAAAATATTGTTGTACTATACTTAAGTGTCTTATCTTCTAGGTTAAATGTTTTCCTAAGACTCCTAAGGTCTGCAACACTTTGGTAAAGCATAAATGTGTAAAAAATCACTTACCTATTTCTTACCTGGATTCAAAAGCTGCTTTAATGTCTTCAAAATTCAAAAACTGCTTTAAAGAAACTATGGGTTGGGCCGGCGCCGCGGCTCACTAGGCTAATCCTCCGCCTAGAGGCGCCGGCACACCGGGTTCTAGTCCCGGTTGGGGTGCCAGATTCTGTCCCGGTTGCCCCTCTTCCAGGCCAGCTCTCTGCTGTGGCCCGCGAGGGCAGTGGAGGATGGCCCAAGTGCTTGGGCCCTGCACCCCATGGGAGACCAGGAGAAGCACCTGGCTCCTGGCTCCTGCCTTCAGATTAGCGCGGTGTGCCGGCCGCAGCGCGCCGGCCACGGCGGCCATTGGAGGGTGAACCAACGGCAAAGGAAGACCTTTCTCTCTGTCTCTCTCTCACTGTCCACTCTGCCTGTCAAAAAACAAACAAACAAACAAACAACTATGGGTTAAAGTTCTCTATGCTCTTTTATAGGATTTTTTTCTTAATTTAGAGGTATTGAGGATTGTTTTATTTTAAAGTTAGCTCTTCTTAAAAGACAGGTAGTAGGCTTATCTGATTCTCTACCTCTTTGTAAGGTGATGTATTCAACCATGCTGAGTGATGGGCTCCTACACTGATACCACATGTTACTCCTTTTCAATCAAGGATTTTCTGTGCTTTGTAACTTACCTAGGTAACACAGTTTTATGTATCTCAGAGAAGTTTCATGTCCTTTCTGTTGCCTTTATTAAATTTAATTGCTTTAAAATTTTGGGTCTTAAAGGAATTAACTTTATAACTGTAATTCGATCTAGTCCATAGCTATGGTTAAGATGCGCAGGTTTAACTTACTTTGACCAAATGGTTCAAACTCTTGAAAACTCTTTTACATCTAAAGCTCTAAAACTGAGTCTTTGACATTGAGGCTTCTAGCTGGATCCCTGGAAGTGTCAAAAGATGAGGCTCTCAATTGGGAGATATAGTAACTGCCTTATGCTTTGTGTTATCCAGGACTAAACAACTGAAGCCATCAATCTCCAGGCGTTACTCCAGACACCCCCAAGGAAATCTACATTCTACCAGGGACGCTTAGATCAGCCCTCAGAGGAATGCTCTACTGGTGTCCCTCAATGACACCCATTTCCAGCATGAAGCAGCCAGAGTTGTTGTCACCCCCATATCCCTAACAGCAGTTAGGGTTCATTCTTCTGTGGGGGGAACATGAGGAGATAGATGAACTAATAGGCAGTTAGGTCAGGTCCCTGTGGGAATGAGAGAAGGGGGAAGTCTCTTTAAGAGGGTACAAAATGCATACTTCTCCCCAGAAAGCCACCTTTAGCAAGACAAAAGGGTCAATCCCACCCTTCTGAGGGTCTGGTTTTATCATGGGAATAGAAGGACTCACACCTTGTAATCATACCAATCATACCTTCTGAGGGTTTTTTTGTTTTATCGTGAGCAGGCTAGATAGCATTACAGTTCTGGCTCTCTGATGGGTTTTTGTCCCCTCATTTTGATTGATTGTTCCTTGAATTATCGCCTCCCCCCTCCCTGCTGCAGCAGGGGGGTTCTTGCTTTGCTAAAAAAAAAAGAGGCACTATGAAGAGGAGTTCTGGCTAAATTCACTTGATAGAATTGCTGGGGGCTGGAGCCTTTGCTCACTTGGTTAATCCTCCACCTGCGGCGCCGGCATCCCATATGAGTGCTGGGTTTTAGTCCCGGCTGCTCCTCTTCCAGTCCAGCTCTCTGCTGTGGCCCGGAAGGGCAGTGGAGGATGGTCCAGGTCTCCCTGCACCCGCATGGGAGACCAGGAGGAAGCACCTGGCTCCTGGCTTCGGATTGGCGTAGTTCCAGATGTAGCGGCCATTTGGGGGGTGAACCAACAGAAGGAAGACCTTTCTCTCTGTCTCTCTCTCTCACTGTCTGTAACTCTACCTGTCAAATAAATAAATAAAATATTCTAAAAAATAAAACAATTGGTAGATATACCAATCATTCCAAACTAATTATCATACATTGTGTACATGTATTGAAATTTCATAGTTCACTCTGTAAATATGTACAATTACTGTGTGTCTCTCTCTCAGGACTCAGTGATGTAGAGCACACAGATATAGTAACTGCCTTATGCTTTGTGTTATCTAGGACTAAACAACTGAAGCCATCAAATAACAAATAACAAATAGTTATTTGTTCATAATTTTCATAGACTAGCTTCTTTTTTATATAAAAAATTTATTTATTTATTTGAAAGTCAGAGTTACACAGAGAGAGGAAAGGCAGAGAGAGAGAAAGAGGTCTTCTACCCGCTGGTTCACTCCTCAATTGGCCACATTGGCCAGAGCTGTGCTGATCTGAAGCCAGGAGCCAGGAGCTTCTTCCGGGTCTCCCACATGGGTGCAGGGGCCCAAGGACCTGGGCCATCTTCCACTGCCTTTCCAGGCCATAGCAAAGAGCTGGATCAGAAGTGAAACAGCCGGGACTTGAACAGGTGCCCATATGGGTGCTGGCACTGCAGGAGGCAGCTTTACCCACTACATCATAGCGCCAGCCCCTAGACTGGCTTCTTAAAACCTGTAAACCTCTCACGTGTCTTGGAAATAGATCTTACAAAGATAGAAGGTGGTCTTCCTGGGGTTTTAAAATGTATTTGTGTTGGGTGACTGTTTTGGTATTTAGGTAGAATTTGGGGCACTGGGGAGGTTGGGCTATTTAACTCAAGATGCCCTTGTTGATTCTCCCTTGTTGTAGCCATGAATTATACTCACCCCGAAATCGCACTCCCACAGTCATTAGGGGAAATCAATGCTGGTTCACTGAATCCCCCTGCCTGGTCACCCACCCCTGCAGAGTCACCGGCCTGCCCCTTGCCACATCCAAAGGCGACTCCTTCAGCGAGGGTTGCATTGATACCATCTCACATCGCCCTTGTTAACTCACGCCCAGCCTGCTGCATGTTGGGAAGGCAGGAAGGAGAGGCAGTGGGTCTCCGCCAGTTCCGTGGGGTGCCCAGCCTACCTCCCGACAAACCATAAAAACATATTGCATTTGGCTGGGGGAGCACTGACTGCAGATTTCAGGGCTGGCTGAGTTAGTGAGGTGTCAGCCAAATCCAAGAGTGTGTTGCACCAGAGTGTGTGTGGGTGAGTGACTCCTCAGACACACCACAGGTGTGGGAGCAGGTTACATGAGATGGGTGTGGGTTAGGTGGTGAGGAATGAGAGGAAGGTGCAGGGAGGGAGGGTGGGGTCAGAGGTGGGTGAGGGTGGAGATGAGGAGTGGGGCCCCAGCTAGAGGTGGACATAGTAGTCACATCAGTGGTTTGGAATTCTTTTTGGGTCATGGCCTCCTTTGAGAATTTGATGTATGCTAAGAACACACACACACACACACACACACACTGATTCACACATTTTGTGCACAACATCGGGGTTCAAGGAACCCAGGAAGCTCAACCAAGGGCTTAGGATTAAGAATATCTGCGCTGGGCTAGTTCACAGGGACGTGTCAGAAGGAAGCTGTAATGCTCCAATATGAGCTTGAGAAGAGCTGTATCTTCTGGTGCGAGACTTTCCGGGAGGTTCGCAGGCACGGGAACTAAATCCTAAAGCCCACTTTTTCCATAAATGCCTCACTGATTTTCTCCCAGTTTGTATTTAGAAGATTTCCCAATCTACTCAAAACTCACATACTCCTCAACCACATTCATCACTGAGCGCCCGCTTCTCCCCTCCATGGCTTCCCTCCCACCTTGTGTACTTAGGCTCTCAAGGACCCGTGTCTTTCTGGAGAACCATTCGAGAATAAGTTGCAGATATAATGCTTCCTAAATACTTCCTCACTAGGCTCTGAAAATCCAGTTGTTCTCCAGAATAATCACTGTTAGGAAAGAAGTGCCGGACAAAGAGGAGGCAAGATACGAACTCACAGCCAGAGCAAGTTTACTCAAGGGAATAAACCTGAGAGGGGCCCTCTACCAGTGTGCACACAGGACACACACATGGTCGAAGGTCTGAACTCTTTCACAGGCTACGTTCACACAGCATAAGGCAACTGAGGGCCATGAGGGGGAAGGCGTTAGGCAGGGCTGAGCTGGTTTGCGTGGGTTTTTTGAGGGCTAAATGACTGAAGTGGGGGTCAAACTCATTTGAGGAAGAATTTGGAGGTCTAGGAAGTCCCTGGAGGATTGGATCTACTTTCAGTCACATGGACAAGGCTCCAAGGCTTATGTCCTTGCTGTGTCAACCACAGTACATGGCTCGCACTCACAGAACTTAACATTTATCCAATGCTATCACAGAGCGGACATCCTAGATGCAAGTCTTCCCAGCGGTGTCCTTTGTTAACTATATTCTTTCTTCCTCTTTCCTCTCCTTTCCACCTTTCTTTCTGAACCCACAATCTGGTCCAGAATTGTTCACTTCACTTAGGTCTCTCCGTCTCCTTTATTTATTATTTTTTTGAAGATTTTTTTATTTTACTTGAAAGTCAAAGTTTTATACAGAGTGAGAAGGAGAGGCAGAGAGAGAGAGAGAGAGGTCTTCCATCCTCTGGTTCACTCCCCAGTTGGCCGCAATGGCTGGAGCTGCGCCGATCCATAGCCAAGTCAGTCTCCTGTAGTCAAGAGCATGACTACAGGGTTCGGTTTTGTTTCTCTTGTGACACCGGCATTTTTGAAGAGTCCAGGCTAGCCACATTGCAGGATATTCTGCAGTTTGCATTGGTCTGATTGTGTCACGATTAAATTCAGGTTCCGCATTTTTGGCAGGAGGAACCATTGGTGATATGTCCCCCGTTAGCGTGTCACTTTGAAGGCTCAGCTGGTTCCTTGTGGATGATAAGTCTGGGCCGCAGTTAAGGCAGTGACGCCTAGGTTCTCCGTGGGTTAACCCGTAAGTCCTCTGTGAGTTAGCACCACTGGAGGCCTCTGACTGTGGCAACTGCTGGGTGAGCCGGTGAGGGGCTGCCAGAGCCACTCCTTGCTTTCACACTGTTTTCACAGTGGGGAGAGGACAGACAATAAACCAGGAAATAACCCGTGCCAAGATGTGCAGTTTTGTGATGCATGCGGCTGGGGTGTTGAGATACAGAAACATCACTTTAGACAGAGTGACTTAAAGGTGAGACTTGAAGAGGAAAAAGGAGTCAGCCATAGGAAAGTGGGGGTGGAGGTGTCCCTTGGTCACCTGGAAGGGTGGGAGGAACTGCAAGGCACGTGGGCTCGTCTCCTGGAGGGAAACATGACAGGAATAAGGCCCTGGTCTGGTACTGGTCGTGCAGTGCACTGAGTATTCTAATACTGAGCACCGCTCCGAGCGTTTTACAAGGTTTGCCCAGTCTGGGTTCTTTGCACAACCCTGGGAAGTGAGCGCCATCAGCAGTTTCATGCTGTGAAATCTGCAGCCAAGAGAGGTTAAGTAATTGGTTCAAGGACACAGCTTGTAAGCAGCAGAGCTGGGACTCACGTTTGGATAGCTCTGACTCCATAATCTGTGCTTTTAGCTGTATCAAGGGTCTTTTTTTTTTTTCTCCTTTAAAAAGAATTTATGTGAAAGGCAGAGTTAGAGAGGGAGAGACAGAGAGAAATCTTCCATCTACTGGTTCACTCCCCAAATGGCCATAAAGGTCAGGGCTGGCCTAGGCGAAGCCAGGTCTCCCATGTGCATTCCAGGGGCCCAGTGACTTGGGGGCCACCTTCTGCTGCTTTCCCAGGCTCATTAGCAAGGAACTGGATTGGAAGTGGAGTAGCTGGGACTCAAACTGGTGCCCAAACGAGAAGCCAGTGTTACAGGTGGTGGCTTAACCTTCCACACTGCAATGCTTGCCCTGGGTCTTTTTTTCTTAAAGATTTAGTTTATCTGAAAGGCAGAGTCACAGACAGGAGGAGATGGAGGGAAGGAGGGGGAGAGAGAGAGAGAGAGAGAGAGAGGCAGCCAGGACCCCAACCAGAGTTCATGCGGGATGCCCAGGCGGCAGGGTAATCTACAATGCTGAACTCCATCAAGGGCCTTATCCAGGAAGCAGCATGAAAAAGGATGGGAGTCAGAGCTGGCTGGCTGGGTGAGGGGCCGCTAAGAGTGGGGCAGAAGGGGGAGCCAGCCACAAGGAAGACCCAGAAGATGCAGGAGAGAAGAGAGTTCAGGGCTAGAAGGCACAAAACAGGCCAGACTGGCCACCCCAGCTTAACCAAGTGACCGAAGTGGACGTTCAGAGAAGGCTCTGGAAGAGAACGTGGGGGACGGTGTAGGAGAGGGGTTTTGTGGGGAAGACTTGGGATGAAGGAGCATGGGGTCTCAGGACAAGGAGTCTGCGAGTGACAGAGCAGGGTCCACAGCGGGGAAAAGGGATTAAAACACACACACACGAGGGGAGGGGACATCTTGAGGTGGGGGAGGTTCTGCGGTTGAAGAGTGCGTCACTGGGGAAGAGCGGTTGGGTAACAGGGCTATCAAGACCGGGTACTGCGGGAGGTCTTGGGGTGGGTAAGGTCTGGATGACCAGAGGTGACGGTCTTGGGGTGGGCGTCTCGGGGTCAGTCCTCAAGGGCTCAAGGGCAGCCGACGGCAGGCGGGATGGCCCTGCGGGAGAGACCCGGCCAGCCCCAGGATGCGGAGAGCCGGACCGGCGCGCCGGGGCGGGGGGCGGGGCGGGGGCGGGGCCGGCACCGCCCCGCGGGTCCCCCCACGCTGCAGGGGGCGCTGTGAGCCTGGGCGGCCCCGGGCTGGGCGGCGGCCGCTCCTAGTGAGCGCGGCCCCTTTTCCGGGTTTCCTCCGCCTCCTCCTCCTCCTCCTCCTCCTTCTTCGCCGCTGCCCCTTTCCCGGCCGGTGGCTGCCGCTGCCGGTGCCGTCGCCGCCGCCGTCGCCGCAGCCGCCGCCGCCGCCTGGGGGCCGCGAGCCGAGCGGAGGCCGCCGCGGAGCGCGAGCGCCGCCCGCCCCGCCGCCCCGCCGGCTGCTCCAGGGCCGGGCCGGCTCGGCCGGCGCCCCCCGCGCCCCCAGCCCGCCCGCCCCCGCGGGCCCGGCCTGGCGCGGCCGCCCGCCGCCGCGCTCCTCCTCCTCCTCCGGCGCCCCGCGGCCCGCCGCCTCCTTCGCCCGCCGCCCCGCGCCCCCCGCCGCGCCGCCGCCGCCGCCCTCTGCGCCCCGCGGCGCCCCCCGGTCCCGCCCGCCATGCCCGGCCCGGCCGCGGGCAGCAGGGCCCGGGTCTACGCCGAAGTGAACAGCCTGAGGAGCCGCGATTACTGGGACTACGAGGCTCACGTCCCGAGCTGGGGGTAAAGCCGCCGCCGCCGCCCCCCGCCGGGGCCTCTCACCCCCACCCCCGCCGGGCCGCCCCCCGGCGCAAACCGCACTCGGCCCCCGCGATCTGCCTCCCGCAGGCCGCTCGCCGGGGCAGGGCTGAGCTGGGCGGCAGAGGCCCCCACCTCGCACATGTCCTCCTCTTCCTCTTCCCTCACCCGCGGCCGTTCCTCCCCCGCCCCCCGCTCTGTGCACCCCTCTTGCCCCTTCCCTCCGGCGGGGGGAGGGGGGGACCAGGGCCTAGCGCGGAAGGGAGGCAGCAGCCGCCCCTCAGGCTGGGGGTTTCTCTCGGGGTGGGGAGTCAACAGCTGTCTTCTTTGAAAATGCGCTGCTTTTTTAGTTTTCTGACACGAGGCGGGGTGGGGGGGATTTTTTCGAAAGATGTGCAGATTCTCAGAGCTGGCGCTGGCTACCTTCGGGGTGTGAAATAGGGGGCAGGTGCTGTGGAACCGCGGGCAGGGCGGAGTGCTCCCAGGGTCTGCGAGATGGATGATGGACTCAGAGCGTCTACCCCCAAGTTACAAGGGACCAGTTAGGTTGGGAGCCCTGCAGAGCAGCAGGAGCCTGGTGTGTGTTGTAGCTTTCATATAGGGACTGAGTTGCAGCATGGATTATAGACACTTCCAAGCGCTTGGTTCGTGGAAGTGGCCGGCCGGGGCGTATCGTGGGCATAGGCTCGGCGGACCCCAAGGCCCAGCATTTATGTGTGTCTTTTGCCTCTCACAGTAATCAAGATGATTACCAGCTGGTTCGAAAACTTGGTCGGGGAAAGTATAGCGAAGTATTTGAGGCCATTAACATCACCAACAATGAGAGAGTGGTTGTAAAAATTCTGAAGGTGAGTCTCCTATAAGTGGTTTGTAACTTTTTCCCCCACAGGCCAAAAGGACGTGAGTTACCCGAGCCTCGTTTCTAGAACGAGCTGTGCCGGCTCTTGCGTTATGTCTCTTCTGTCCAGGACGCCCGGATCCCACCCCGTTTTCCTTGGACTTAAGAAAACACGCAGACCGGCCTTAAATCTAAGCAGAACGGATCAGGAACACCCTTGTTCTAAAATGTAAATTAGAGGTTCCCAAAGCAAAAATCCCAAAAGGGCCCCATTTGTTACAAAATAAATAAATATTCAGAGGGAAGAAAAGCCTTTTCATGGAGATTCCATGGATCCGAGGGCTCTTTGAGCGCTGTGTTTGTTAGTCCACAAAGAAAGTTGGAGAAAACTGGAGCCAAGGGGAAGGAAACTCCTCGGGGTGATAACCACTTGTTTCTCCTCTGACAGTGAAGTTTCAGGTGGGACAGCTGAGGGGCGCAGGGAGTGCTGGGAGCCATGGAGCTGCTTATCAGCTAGTAAAACTGGAGTTAGAAGGCACTTTTAATCACTCAAGCTGTTGGAACAAAACTGTCTGATGTCTGCTTTCGCAATCTTAAGTTTGATGATAGGCCTTCTGTTATCTCTTGAGTGAAGATGTAATGAGCCTGAAGAGTTGGCTTCAGGTAACTGTGTGGCTTTAATAATGTTTTACTGGGTGTCCTGCAAAGTCGTTCTTAGAAGCTGTCATGGGTCTTCATTATCGCCAGATCCCTGAACGTGTGTTTGGAGAGGGTCTGTGGCGGGGGCTGTGGGGCTCAGAAGCTGCCTGTGCGTGTCAGGCTGTGCGGGGAGGCCCTGTCCTCTCGGGCCGGGCTCAGGCTTTCTGGGAGCCGCCTCTCAGAACCGTGCCCAGCAGCCTCGCTCAGTGCCGTCCTAGCTGATGACGGAGGAGCAGGATTCTGGTAGAGAGAAAGCGGCAGAGGCCGCTGTGCCGTCAGACGCTGGGCACATGAAGTGAGGGACGGGTGTTAGGGATTTGCAGACTGGCGCCCCCTCCCCTGAATATGAGCCACCAGTGAAGTCCCAGGGCCTCCCCCCAACCCCAACAAGCATAAATATGTGAAGAAATGGTGTTCCCTTCAAGGCAGTCACCTGGGGAGACCATGTAATTCCTCTGTGTACATAAGCAAAATGCTTTACTGCAGGCTGCTTTGACTTGAAGCAGAGCTGAAGTTGGAATTAGAAATAGCCGTATTCCCCAGCTGTCTGTCTGGAAGAATGAGTGCTGACTCTGAGGCAGTTCCAGAAAAATGTCTAAACTTTGGTGCAACAGCAGCATTGTTAGAATAAGTGCCATTTCCTGTGTCCTCTTTGAACGGCACAGCGTTCAGGTGTGTGTGTGAATGCCTGTCTGTCTAGGAGAGCATCGCGTTGCTCCTGGGTCACCCTTGCACAGCACTTCCTGGTGACTAGAGAGTTTTTCCTGTTCTCTGAAGCGTGCTGGGATGTTTTAGGGAACTCAATATGAAGACTGCCACAGGTGGTTTTTACAAAGGAGAGGCCCAGGCACAAAGAAACTCACGCAGCTCACCACCAGCACTGCTGCTCCCTGCTTTTCCCTCTCAGCTTTCTTCGGCGCTGGATTGCGGGATCTTCATGTTGCGCCCAGAGTAAGTTCCAGTGTTCTGGAATGAGCTCCGCAGGCCCCTCTGGTGTCCAGTTGATGAAGCGTTTCTTGTTGCTTCTTTTCACGGTGCGGCGTGAACCACCTTGCTTCCAGGGCTGAACACTACACTCCTTCTGTATGCTTTCCAAAGCCCTGCAGCGTTTCTATCCAGATGTTGTTCCTGTCTAAAGGATGGGATAAGAAACCACTAATTGTATTGTTGGGAAAGTGGATTAAAAGTACTGTTTTAAAGAGTAAGGTCTTTATCCAGAGTTGCGCTCCATTACTCAGAGATGAAGTTAGGACTGATGCCTACCGCTGTGCTGTTTGCTCATAGGAAATAGCTGCTGTGTTTAGAGGAATGGAGAAAAGGCTTCCCTGTCGTGTAAGGCTACTGCATACGTTGCAGTTGCAGGCGGGAGCTAAGTGTTAATGTGCACACGTGACTGAGGTGCAGGGGGTCCCCCTTGGGGAGGAGGAGTCTTCCCTCTCTCTGCTGTCAGTTACAAGTGTCGTCAGTTCTTCCCTATAGCTGATAGAGGCTGCAAGGGGAGTGACTGTGGAGGAGTTTTATGTCATTCATAAATGACATACATTGTCATTGGTACATTTCCAATTATTTCAATGATCAGAATGTATTGGGGCCATTACGTTTTAGGAATTTAAAAACTGGTGTGCAAAATGCCTCTATCAAGTAAAGTTCTGAGACTGAAGTCTCAAGAGTTGTTCAGTCACTATGGAGCTTATACTTTTTTTTTTTACAGAAATTGTTTTGAGGAGAAAAGGGGGGAAATGGTAGAGGTTTATATAGCAGAACAGAAAGCTCCTTCAGTGTCAGAAATTTCATCTTTTGGTTTCGAAAAAAAACTGTTCTTCAGTTCCTTTTTTATTTTTTAAAGATTTTATTTATTTATTTGAAAGTCAGAGTTACACAGGGAGAGAGAGGTCTTCCGTCTAATGGTTCACTCCCTAGATGGCTGCAATGGCCGGAGCTGCGCCGATCTGAAGCCAGGAGCCAGGAACTTCCCTGTGGTCCCCCATGCGGGTGCAGGGACCCAAGGACTTGGGCCATCTTCTACTGCTTTCCCAGACCATAGCAGAGAGCTGGATCAGAAGTGGAGCAGCTGGGTCTCCAACCGGCACCTCAGGCCAGGGCATTAACCCGCTATGCCGCAGCGCCAGCCCCATTCAGTGCCTTTTTTAAAAAAGTGAGAAAGATACACATAGAAATAAAAAGCCTTTGGCCGTTTGTGACAACTTGTAGAATTTGTGTACCCTGCATGGGAGTGTGGACTGCAGCTTCTTGAGTCCTTGGCGTCTTTCAAATTAAACTGCTATTTCCTATGCAGAAGCTGAGAGCAACACTGTTTTTCAAAAATAAATGTAGGGGGGCTAGTGCCGTGGCTCACTTGGCGCCAGCATCCCATATGGGTGCTGGGTTCTTGTCCCGGTTGCTCCTCTTTCAGTCCAGCTCTCTGCTGTGGCCCGGGAAGGCAGTGGAGGATGGCCCAAGTGCTTGGGCCCTGCAACCGCATGGGAGACCAGGAGGGAGCACCTGGCTCCTGGCTTCGGATTGGCGTAGCGCGCCGGCCATAGTGGCCATTTGGGGAGTGAACCAATGGAAGGAAGATCCTTGTCTCTCTCACTAACTCTGTCAAATAAATAAATAAATAAAAATAAATGTAGGGGCCGGCGCTGTGGCGTAGTGGGTAAAAGCCGCTCCCTGCAGAGCCCGTGTCCCATATGGGTACTGGTTTGTATCCTGGCTGCTGCACTTCCAATCCGGCTCTCTGCTATGGCCTGGGAAAGCAGTAGAGGATGGCCCAAGTCCAGCTCCTACACGCACATGGGAGACCAGGAAGAAGCTCCTGGCTTCAGATCAGCACAGTTCTGGCTGTTGTGGCCAACTGGGGAGTGAACCAGTGGATGGAAGACCTCTCTCTTTAACTCTGACTTTCAAATAAATAAGTAAATCTTTAAAAAAAATTTTACAGCTTTTAGAGCCAGTGCTCCAATGACAAGGCTTCCTATTGATAGTCTTGTTTTGGTGTTTTTTATTTTTTTTAAGTTTTATATATTTGAATGACAAAATTAGAAAGAGAGATATCTTCCATCTGCTGGTTCACTCCAAATGGTTGGAACAGCCCATGTGGGGCCAGGTGAAGCCAGGAGCTCCCTGCAGGTCTACTACATGGGTTCAGGGGCCCAAGCACTTGGGCCATTCTCCGCTGCTTTCCCAGGCAAGCACATTAGCAGGGAGCTGGATTGGAGGTAGAGCAGCCAGGTCTCAAACCAGTGCCCATAAGGAATGCTGGCATTCTAAGCAGTGGGTTTACCTGCTATGCCACAGTGCTGGCCCCTATAGATGTTCTTAGCATTTTGTGTTGGCAGGAAGTAGTGTTAAAGGAGTAATGTTGATTATGGATCCTTATTCATACCTTCATAGTGAACTGGTGATCTTTATGTTGTATCAAACTGGTGTTTGTTTCATGATGATAGAGTGCTTTCTCTTTTATTTCTACTTTCTGTGGTGGTAGGTTTTATACCCTCCATTCAGGCATGTGTACCAAGACAGCTTCTGAAGCTACACATCAGTGATACTGATCTACAGTTTTGGTGAATTCTCGCTTTCACAAATGTCTCATAGTGGTTAAAACAATGTATTTTTTTTTTTTAAGATTTATTTATTTACTGGAAAGGCAGAGAGAGGTGTCTTCCATTGACTGGTTCACTCCCCAAATGGCCCCAACAGCTAGAGCTGGGCTGCTCCAAAGCCAGGAGCCAGGAGCTTCTTCCAGGTCTCCCACGCAGGGGCAGTACTTGGGCCATCTTTTACTGCTTTCCCAGGCCATAGCAGAGAGCTGGATCAGAAGTGGAACAGCCTGGACTCGAAACGGTGGGATGCCAGCACTGCAGGCAGCTGCTTTACCCAGTAGGCCACAGCACCGGCCCCCAATATTATTAAAGTATTACTAACATTAACAGTAATTGTTCAGAATTGTGTGAGAACTGTCAGTGCTGTTTCTAGTATGACGTTTGCGGGGTCACAGATGGAGAGTGTGGCTAACCTGTGTCACAGGACATAGGAGCTTAGAAACCTTTAAAATCCAAACCCTTTTTACAGATGCACCAGGACCCAGAGAAAAGATGTAATGTATGTTATTTATTCAGGGTCACTTGACTGAGGGGTGCAAGCGCTAGGTATAGCACGTTGCTGGGTCCGTGATGTGCTGGGCTGTGCAGAGACTGAAGAACACTCACGAGAAGTGCAAGGAAATTCATTTGTTTCTGATGATTTTTACAGTTGCCCCATTGCTAGTTGAATGTGGGGTGAGTCAACACCAGAGAGCTCCAGGGACCCGGGCCTGGGTTCTCCGTGATTTGTGTCCACGGCATACGTGAAATGCTACTTTACTCTCTTGGGCTTGAAGCCTCAGTAGGCAGTGTTTTTATTTTTTTAATCCATACGATTTTTCCAAGTCTCATCAAGACCACTTACTAGATTTTGGGGTTAATATTCTTTACATTTTTTATGTTAGAGTTACTAGAGAGTAAGCTATGTGTGCAAAGAATCTCTTGATATGGAATATTCATTTCCATGTGTGGGGCAGGGCTGCAGGTCATCTGTAGACTATCAGCAGTGTCTGCCGCCTCACAGCCGAGGGCGCACCTTAGGCTGTGCGTGGAGGGCGCACTTGGGTTCTGCATCGAGCTCTTCAGTTATATGCTTTGGACCTCCCCCTCTTTTTTTTTTTTTTGTTTGTTTGTTTGTTTGAAAGAGTTAAGGGAGAGAGGGAGATCCTCCGTCATCTGGTTCATGTGGATCTTCCACATGGCTGCAGGAGCCCAAGCACTTGGGTCATCTTCCCAGTGCTTTTCCTAGGCCACCGGCAGGAAACTGGGTCGATCGAACGATAGATAGACAGACAGACAGACAGTGACTTGCACTAGGAGCAATATATTGTACTAACAATGTTATGGTTAGACCAAGTAAACAAATTTAGAGGCAGAACCAACAGCAGAAAGAGTTGTAACATTCTCTTGGTGGGATTCAAAGGCTCACTATATGCCTGTTTTTTCCCTTTTTTTTTTTATTGTAGGTGCATACAATATAAAATTTACCATTTTTAAAAAATGTATTTGCAAGCCAGAGATAGACAGAAAGAGGGAGAGACAGAAATTTCCATCTGCTGGTTCACTCCCCAAATGGCTGCAATGGCCGGAGCTGGGCTGATCCAAAGCCAGGAGCTTCTTCCAGGTACAGGGGCCCAAGTACTTGAACCATCTTCTACTGCTTTCCCAGGCCATCAGCAGGGAGCTGGATAGGAAGTGGAGCAGCCAGGACTCGGACTGGCACCCATATGGGATGCTAGTACGACAGGTGGAGGCTTAACCTACACCACAGCACTGGCCCCCAAAATTAACCATTTGTAAGTGTAAAGTAGCCATTCTAATGTGTATGAGGTGGTATCTCATTGTCAGTTTTATTTTATACCTCGCCCTTTTATATATTAAAAAGTTTTTAATCCTGAGAATAAATAGCTTCTCTCCAGGAACTAATAGTATAATTGGAATGGCAAGACTTGAAAGATTAGAAGAAACGGGATTGTGAAGAAATAAACTGTTGAAGCCCAGGTGCAGTGGGTGTTAGAGATACTGTCGAGATGAAAGATCTGTCCAGGCTGAGCTTTCTTCCTCGACACTTCTACACTCTTGCCAACAATTATGGCGATTGTTCATTGTAGGTTAGGAAGTCTACACTTTAAATGTCCTTTCTTTAACTTTTTGCCACTTTTCTGTAGGTACTTTGAGTTCTTTTTTGTTTTGGAAAATAGTTTAGCCAGTTTAAACATCAGACAGGTAGCCCATGAATCAGAATAAATGAGCACTGCGTGGCAGACTTTCTGAACTGCGAGGTGAAACACAGGATTGTCTTGAGGATGCGTGTGCTTTCGCCGTTTGTGCACCTGGTGGGGAGTGGGTACAGACTCCAGGCAGAGCATCCTTACTGCTATAAAACTCCTCATTTATTTTCCTTAGGATTCCAACAGTTCTCTCATAAATCCTAAATTTCTCTCCTATTCCATTTGTAGAAGTAGAAGGTACTTGCCTTGCCTTGGAATTAATTGTGTTTAAACTTCTGGAACACCTGTCAGGTTCAGAGAAATAAACTAAGGCTAAAGGGAGCTGCCTGCAGCCAGATTCCTTTTTTGCTTTACCTTTTTTTTTTTTTTTGTAAGATTTATTTTGTTTATTTGAAAGACTTACAGAGAGAGAGAGAAAGAGAGAGGTGTCTTCCATCTGCTGGCTCGCTCCCCAAATGGCCGTAATGGCCAGGGCTGGGTTGATCTGAAGTAGGAGCCAGGAGCTTCTTCCAGGTCTCACGTGGGTGCAGGGGCCCAAGGACCTGGGCCATCTTCCACTGGTTTCCCAGGCCATTAGCAGGGAGCTGGATCAGAAGTGAAGCAGCCGGGAGTCAAACCAGAACCCATATGGGATTCCAGCACTGCAGGTCAGGGCTTTAACCCACTGTGCCACCGCGCTGGCCCCTGCAGCCTGGCTCTTGATGCCTGGAGGAGAATGCCCTGGGCTGCAGGTCTTTGCTTTTTTGCGATCTGTTGGTCTTTCATCCACGTGAGGACTGCAGCTGCTGCGGGACTCCATTGTGCCACTTCAAGTTGTCCTGCTGGTGCCAGTCTCTGGTTTGGGAAGTTGTTAGATTGCTACCAGTTGGGCAGTCACATCTGCTTCGTTTGCTGTACAAGTTACCTTCAGACAGATCAAAAGATAGCTTCCTCCTAACTGGGTTGCCTGGGAACAGTGTGCCTGCTCGACCTGTTGCTGAATAAGAGAGCAATGCAGGGCTTTATCTGGGGCAGCTGCTTAAACGGCTCCCACCCCCAGGAAGAAGCTGGTGTGACTGTTGGGTGCAGGAGAGGTTTGGGGTTGTGTGCAGGCTCTGGCTGGGTTCTTCCTCCCCTCTCTGTTACTACTCCCACAGATCTGAAGCTGCTTTCTAGTAGTGAGTGACAGCTCCATAGACTTTGCTTGCTGTGAAAGCATTGAATAATATACTGTTAGCATTGATACACAAGGTAGCCAGCTTGTATTTTTCTTCCTGATGTAGTTTTAGACTTAAAGTTGCAGGAGTTCCCATATGTCTTGTACCCAGATTCCTCAAATGTTAGCATTCACTTTAGCCTTCTCTTTTCCATGTGAGTATGTCCCATACATTTACATGTATGTACATATCTGTATACATATATAGGTTTGTGCATATTCTAAAGTACTTGAAGGTAAGTTACAGTCATCCCTAAGTAGTGTGTATTTCCTAAAAACAAGGACAGTTTCTTATATGACCATATACTGCCTTGATCAAATAGCAAAAATTAACATTGATACAATTATTTTAATTAATCTACAGTCTTCATCTGTATTTAGCAGTTATCTTTATGCTTGTTTTAAAAATTAGAAAAAATTTTTCAAAGATTTATTTATTTGAAAGGCAGCTACAGAGAGGGAGAGAGATTTCCCATCCACTGGTTCACACCCCAGATGGCCACAATGGCCAGGGCTGAACCAGGCTGAACCAGGCTGAATGAAGCCAGGAGCTTCATCTGGGTCTCCTGTGTGTGTGTGTGTGTGTGGAGGCCCAAGCACTTGGCACATCTTTTGCCTTCACAGGTACATTGGCAGGGAGATGGATTGGAAGTAGAATATGGGGCTGGTGCCGTGGCTCACTTGGTTAATCCTCTGCCTGCAGCCTGGCATCCCATGTGGGCACCGGTTCTAGTCCCAGTTGCTCTCTTCCAGTCCAGCTCTCTGCTGTGGCCCGAGAGGGCAGTAGACGATGCCCCAGGTGCTTGGGCCCCTGCACCCGCGTGGGAGACCAGGAGGAAGCACCTGGCTCCTGGCTTCGGATCGGTGCAGTGCCGGCCGTAGCGGCCATTTGGGGAGTGAACCAACGGAAGGAAGACCTTTCACTCTGTCTGTCTCTCTCACCGTCCATAACTCTACCTGTCAAATAAATTAAAAAAGAAGTAGAATAGACGGGACTTGAACCTGCACCCATATGGGATGCCTCCGTTGCAGACAGGTGCTTAACCCATTATGCCACAATTTCAGCCCCCACCCACCCAATTTTTTTTTAAAGATTTATTTTATTTATTTGAAAGAGTTAGAGAGGTAGAGGCAGAGAGGTCTTCCATAAGCTGGTTCACTCCCCAGATGGTCGCAATGGCTGGAGCTGTGCCGATACGAAGCCAGGGGCCAGGAGCTTCCTCCGGGTCTCCTACATGGGTGCAGGGGCCCAAGGACTTGGGCCATCTTCTACTGCTTTCCCAGGCCATAGCAGAGAGCTGGATTGGAAGAGGAGCAGCCAGGTCTAGAATCAGTGCCCATATGGGATGCTGGTGCTTCAGGTCAGGGCTTTGACCCACTGTGCCGCAGTGCTGGCTCCTAACCCCCAAAATTTTTTAAAGACTTGTTTAAAAGGCAAGGTGACAGATGGACATACAGTCCAATCTTCCATCCCCTAGTTCACTCCCCAAATGTTGAGAGCCACTGAGGCTAGGCCAGTCTGAAGCCAAGAGCTGGTAAATCAGTCTGAGTCTCTCTCGTTGGTGGCAGGGACCCAGGTACTTGAGTCATATCACCAGCTGCCTCCTAGGGTACACATTAACAGGAAGCTGGAATCGGGAGTGAAACCAGGACTCAACCCAAGCACTCTGATTTGGAGTGTAGGCATGCATCCCAAAGCAGCCTCTTGTATGCTGTACTGAGCACCTATCCCATAATGTCCTTTCTAGCAAAAGAAAACCACAAATTGTTCGGTTGTCATGTCTTTTTTTTTTTTTGGACAGAGAAAGGTCTTCCTTCTGATGGTTCACCTCCCCAAATGGCTGCTACGGCCGCCGGCACGTTGTGCTGATCCGAAGCCAGGAGCCAGGTGCTCCCTCCTGGTCTCCCATGCGGTTGCAGGGCCCAAGCACTTGGGCCATCCTCCACTGCCTTCCCGGGCCACAGCAGAGAGCTGGACAGGAAGAGGAGCAATTGGGAGTGCCGGCGCAGGCGGGGGATTAGCCTAGTGAGCCACGGCGCTGGCTTTTTTTTTTTTTTTTTTAAGATTTATTTATTTATTTATTTGAATTACAGAGAGGCAGAGAGAGAGAGAGAGAATCTTCCATCCACTGATTCTCTCCCCAAATGGTCACAACAGGCAGAGCTGGGCTGATCTGATGCCAGGAGATTATTCCAGGTCTCCCACGCTGGTGCAGGGGCCCGAGGAATTGGGCCGTCTTCCACTGCTTTCCCAGGCAGCTGGATCAGAAGTGGAGCAGCCGGGATTTGAACCAGTGCCCATATGGGATGCCAGCACTGCAGGCGGTGGCTCTGCCACAGCGCCAGCCTCTGTTATGTCTTTTTAATCTGAAACAGTTGTTTGGTTTGTTTCGTGAAACGGACAGTTTTGAAATCCGCAGGCTTTGTAGTCTTTTTGATCAGCTTGCATAGCACTTCATTTTCCCCAAGTACTGAGCTTCCTACTGAACATAGACTGAGGGGTGAGCTTCCTGCATGGAGGTGAGGAAGATGCGCAGCAGCCAGGTCTGCACAGGAGCCCTGACGGACTAACCTCAGGGGCCTCACTGCGGCAGCTGATTTGTAGAACTCGGTCTTGCCGTTGCGCAGGTGATGCAGGTGCTCCGTGTGTCGGTCTTCTCCTGTGCGCTGTTGTGTGTATCTTAGTGACCAACAGAAGAGGAGGGTTTCCCTGGTTAAAATCATGCTTGATTGTTTCACAGAACCCATTGGCGCCTCTCAGCCTGGGGCTCGTGGGGCACTCCTTTTTCTTAGTTCTGTTTCTCCCTTTAGCCATACTTGGGAAACAGGCACAAAGGTGACTGTGTATGGCATACAGCGTAGAATGCCCAGATTTGACTCCTGTCCCTACGTGAGCTGTGTGGCCTTGGCGAATAGCTCAGCTTTGCTGAATCTGCTGCAGAGGATGCTGGGAGGATTGAATATGACTTAGTACTAACTAGAAATGTGAGAATATTAATGCGAACATTTACTGAGTACGTAATGTCTTCCAGTCCCTGTTACTAAGTGCCTTATAAGGCGTACTCCCTTGTGATACGCTTATTTTTCAGAACCACTTTTATCCTCTGAATTCTTCACCCTGTTTAAGCAAGAGGTAATGGGCGTGCTGTATTTCTGACTAAGCTCTTTACTTTTTCTACCCAGCACATTGATGGGTTCACAAATAGCGGTTTTCAATCACTGCTGTACCAGACAGATCGGCTTTCTCCTTTGCTGACCAGCATCTGTCTCTTTAGGGATGAGATCGTTGGGGAATGTTGCTGGCCCTGCTGGTTCCAGATTGTAGATGTGAAGGAAATGGGAGTGGTGACAGGAAATGGGAGCCAGCAGCTGGGAAACAAGTTTGTAACTTGATGTCAGTGACCTGGTCTTCACTCCTAGAAGACAGAATTACAGTAACTCATTGGCAGAGCAGGTGTCTACCATTTTGTTTCAGTTTTTCCATTGGTGAGTGCATGATAGACAGCTGTTCAGATCTGTAACATTTTCCATTTGGCAGTTATCTGGTAAGGAAGCATTTTATTTTTGTAAAGTGTGGCATGGGTGTTCCAGTTTTTCAAGTGCTCTAAATGTAACTACTGAAAGGTCTTGACATGTGAGCTGTGTGAGTCTGTCAGTGACTTCACTTGGTGGTGAAGGTTCTTAAGGACAAGCCCATTGTATCTCCATCTTTTCTCTTCCAGTGTAGGCATGCCCTCTAATACAGCAGAGTGTACAAGATACCATACAGTATTTGATTAGCTAACATTGTTTTAAAGTTTTACTGCATGTATTTCCTTCAAAGGGAATCTCACTTCTGATAACTCTTGTGTATTTAAGCCAGTGAAGAAAAAGAAGATAAAACGAGAGGTTAAGATTCTGGAGAACCTTCGTGGTGGAACAAATATCATTAAGTTGATTGACACTGTAAAGGACCCTGTGGTAGGTGCTTGGTGGTTGAGGGGGGGTGGGGGGGTTCACTAGGGAACCCAGGTGTGGGCATGGAGAGGGAGGGAGGTGTGTTTAACTTCTCAAATAGGGACACTTGGTGGGGTGATGACGTTTGTCTTTACAACTGAATGGTTTTGAAAACCAGAAAGAAAATCATGGTGACCCAATGATAAGATGGTCCTCACCACTCTGATAGAACCTAAAAGTGTATTGAAAAGCCCCCGTCCCATGCCTTTTACCTCATTATTTTTAGCCCACAGATTTTTATCTCCTTTGAAGCCCTGCGTTTCTCTCAGTTTTGAAAGCTTGCTATTACTGATTTGTATTGTTTTAGCTCACTCAGGGAAGCCTGACATTTGAAACTTGAATGTAGGCATCTGATGTAGAGTTAAGCAAGTGACAGCCCCATTGCCCTCTGAGAAAGAAGTCTTTTTTTTTTTTTAAGATTTATTTATTTTACTTGAAAGAGTTACACAGAGAAGGAGAGGCAGAGAAGAGAGGGAGGTCTTCCATCCACTGGTTCACTCCCCAGTTGCCCGCAACGGCCAGAGTTGCGCCAATCCAAAGCCAGGAGCCAGAAGCTTCTTCTGGGTCTCCCACGTGGGTGCAGGGGCCCAAGCACTTGGGTCATCTTCTACTGCTTTCCCAGGCCATAGCAGAGAGCTGGATCGGAAGTGGAGCAGCTGGGACTCAAACCAGAACCCATATGGGATGCTGGCACTGCAGGCAGCGGCTTTACCCACTACGCCACAGCGCCAGCCCCAAGGAAGAAGTCTTGCTGTTTCTCATGCATCCACCATTAGCGCTCTCAATTGTAGGTGTAGATAGAACAAAAATATTGTTTTACTTACATTTTAGCCATTTTAAATGTGCCATTTAATTTTGTTTTTACTCCCTGTGGATAACTTAAGCTTCAGTATTTTTGACTAGCTAAGGTTGCAGGACCCTCCACTTCACTTCCTAGCCTGTGCTCTACCTCATGTATTTTCCTGTGCTCCTCCCATCATAGTTAGATCTTTGCTTCTGTCTACTAAAGACATCCTCATAGGGGGTAATTCAAAGATTTAGTGGATAATGAAATAAAAAGCTAAGTTTATTTTGGTATAAAAGTTTTTAAATTTATGCATAATTTTTTGATAATGTCCATTTTCCATTAACTTTCTGAAGTGGCTATGGCGCACCTGCCATTGCAGGCACTGTTCCTAGGGTTTAACTACACATCATTTCATCTTGACAGCAGTGCAGAGGGGATGGTACCAGCACTGTAGAGCTGGAAGAGCTGATGGCTGCAGGGTTAGGCGGTTTGCCCAGGATGACATGATACCATTTGTATCAGCCGGCTTTCATTGCCTTAACTAAAATACTTGAGCTATTTAAGAGGGAAGCAAGTGTTTTGTTTGGGGTTTTTGTTTTGTTTTGTTTTGTTTTTGGCTTATGTCCCATTGGTCTGGTGTCTGGTGAGTTGATGGATAGCAGAGTGCTTGTGGAGGAAGAATCACACGGCCAGACAGGAAGCAGACACAGGATAATGCTCTTTACATCCATGGGTCTCTAGCTGCAGGGGTCCCTCATAGGGCCTCTGCCCTCACAGCCTAACCCAGTCTAATCATTCTGTGAGGCCCTGCGATCAGATACCATGGTTCAGTTAAGCTATCCTGAATTTGTTAACATAAAGCTCGGGATCAAGACATTAACACCTGGACCTTAGAGGGACACCCAGCTTATTTTCCAGATCATAATTGTTGGACTGAAGAAGGAGGAGACCCTGAAGAGATGGTTATGCAGCAGATTGTATCCAGTAAATACTAAAAGTGTGTCACATCCTAATTAGCTTGGACTAACTTTGGAATTACTAGCCTTGGACTGCCTAATGTTTGAAAATGGCCGCAATTGAAAAAGAGGCTGTACCATTAAAAAAAAAAAATACCATGTTAAAATATGAATATGTAGTATACCAAGAGCATCTTTGTTTTGCTTTTTTTTTTTTAATTTAACAGAACTTAGTGATGCTGTACTGTTTTTGTAGTTTCTTTATGTATTTTCCATGACACATAAGACAAGTAAATTGCAATGAATAAAATCAACAGGGAACCATCACCCCTTGGCTTTTAGAGTATCAGATGTAGTCTGTAGTCTAGAGAGATGTACTGGTCTTGAAGAAACCCTTATAGTTAGGGCCCACAAAAGACAGATTTATTTGATCATGGCTACTGCTGGGGCTCTTGTTGTCCTCACAAAGATCTGCAAGCCTGCATGTGGCCTATTTCGTAGGAAACTTCTAGTGCCTTAGCAAAAGTTGTCAGCAATGAAGATTTCCAAGTTTTTTTTTTTTTTTTTTTTTGCTTTTCTTCAGATTTTGAAAGCTTATCACTGACAGTTAGCATTATTGTATTTTATATTTTATTTGAGAGGCAGAGGGGCAGACACAACACAGACATCTGCTGGTACACTCCTTAAAGGCCCAGGAGACTCAGTGCAGGTTCCCATGTGTGTGGGTGGCAGGGACCCAAGTACTTGAGCCATCACTTGAAGCCTCCCAGGGTGCACACTAGCAGGAAGTTGGAGTTGGGAGTAGAGCTGGAACACTTAAACATGGGATGCAGGCATCGCAAGTACCCACCTGAACTTGATAATACAGAGATTGAACATTCTGCTCCTACTAAACTAAAACTCCTGCTAAAGATCGTAGTGCTTTAAAAGTACTTGATTATATATGGTTTTGGGGGAACATGTCTGCTTGTAAGGGAGACACTCTTTAGCGGAGTAATTTCACAATGTAGTTTGGTGATAATGTAATAAACATTTTCATTCTGGATCCTGAAAAGACTTACAATAGGCTCCCAAGACCTATGACCTATGATAATTCTGTCAGATGCTTGTTTTGTGACACAAAGATGAAATGTGTCACTCCTCTTAGAGTTTTCAGACGAACACTGCAGAGTGTAACTCTTCAGATAACCATTAACAGGTTGGTCAAGGCCAGTGATAGGCTGTTCAGAATGTGTATCTTTTTAAAAAATTTTATCATGAAAAGTTTCAACCATTGCAAAACTAAGTGAATAATGTATTGAACCTCCCACACATGTCACCCAGTGGTGGGGGTTGATCAGCCTGCTGCCAGCTTTGTTTCCTGTGTACCCCTGCCCATTTCCCTGCTTCCCACCATTCCCAGTGATTTTGAGGTGAATTCTCCACATACAATGTAAAACGTAAAAGTAAAAACGTTAGCAGGGAATGTGTCCCTGCTGAGTGAATCCCCTTTTTCATCTAAGTGGGATTTGGAAGTGGACCATTGTGACAGAATCAAATTGTATTTTTCATTATTTGAGTACTTACAAGCATTGGTATTCTTTCTTACAGTCAAAGACACCAGCTTTGGTATTTGAATATATCAATAATACAGATTTTAAGGTGCGTATACCTTTTCCTTCTGACGTGGGATTATTGGGAGGTGAGGAGGTTTTGTTAAGTGCCATTGATGCTGTATGTAATACTCTTGTTTTGGACACCGTATCTTTAAAGTAGATGTTAACTTTGATTTTTGTGATAAATATAACATTGCTCGTGGGAAGAGATAAACTGATACAGAATTCTTAGGAAAAGAAGCAATACCTTGGATTCAAGCTGTCAGAGAATGAACATATGTGATTATGTACACCGTGAACAAAGCAAATGATAAACTAGTTAAGATTTGCTCCTTATTCTGGGTTTACATTTTATACTTAGAATGTATATTAAATTTTGAAGTGTTCCTTTAGAGGTAGGATTACTAAGCTAGGTTTTATGAATTTGTTTTAGTAGTTGTTTGAATACTGAACACTTAACTTGTGACAGTTGTTGGGGGTAGGCATAGAGACCTGATAGAAACTCCTTTTTAGGCCATAATTTGAAAACTAATATGAAAACAAAATAGCGATGGTGATTTTTAGGGGCATTCAGAGGACACTTGAGTGATTTTTAACTCCATCAGTGAAAGAGTTAGGATTTTGTAAGCATTGGAGCTGGGCACAAAACCAGATCGGTTCAGAGATGCTTGTATCAGGAGGGATGCTTTTGGGTAAAATAAACACTGCATCCTTAGCCTTGAGGTTAATTAGTGATAAATGAGCACAAAGTTACTTTGACTTAAGCAGTAAGTAGCAAGGTCTGTGTACAGATAGCATTTCCTAAATGTGACATTTTCCTGTTAATGTGACTTCTTACAGTTGGAATCACTAGTGAATGTTACAAAGTGGGATCTAAGTGTCTTCATTCAGTGGCGTAACAGTGCTTTGCAGCTGATGGTGTGAATCGCCAACATCCAGGTGTGCGTGGTGGAATGTGTGTGTATGTCTGAGAACTAGACAGCCCTCATTGAGACCAGATGTTTTCCTAATGCACAAGTTCAAAAGCTGGTGGTGGTGGAGTGTCATCATGTGAGTGCCCAGGTTTCACGTGCCTGTACCCCATTCTCCAGTTATGTAGCCACACATGAAAACTTCCACTTCAGCATTTTGTCACTTTAACTGACAGACAGCTGCCCTGTTTTACGTGCTGGAGATCAGTTAGCAGGACTTCCAGTTCCCTGGGGTACATATCATTTGTTTGGAATCTTAACCCTCAAGGAAATATTTTGAAGCAGGCTTGCATGTTCTAGTAGCTCCTTTAAAGGGTTTGGAAATTCATGTTTTATAAGGGTTGCATATCTGAAAACATCTTTATTTTATCCCCTCAATTTGCATATGTGCTTCGGTGTAAAGTTCTAGGTTATAATTCAAAATTTCCTTAATTTTGAAGAGGTTATTCCAGTATTACCCCTGAAGCCACTACAGATTCATTTTATGTGATTCCCCCCCCCCCTTTTTTTTCTTTTTCTGAAAGCCTTAAAGGTTTTCCCTTCATTTCCAGTCTTGTGAAATTTCACAGCGATGCGCCCTCATGTGGGTCCCTTTCATCTTGTGCTCTGGATCCTTGCTGGGCTTTTTTGATCTAAAAACTCATGTCCCTCCATTTTGGAAAAGTACTTTTAAGGTTTTTTGATTTTCTCTCCTTTCTTCTTTTTTCTCAATTTCTGGAACTCATTCGAATGTTAGACTTCACATCTAAGAACTCCATTTTGGCCTGTGAGCTTTTAAAAATAGTGTCGTGTTCTTTCATGGTTTATGTAATAGCTTGTATTTTCTTGTTGAGAATATTATATTTTTCTCTTTCATTCCTTTTCTGTACTTTTCTTCCAAATTCCTTTCTTTGTGTGTGTTTTTGTTGTTTGTCTCTGCTACAGTTGTTTGAAAAGGCGAGGTTCTTGAATGCCGTCTCCTGTTTGAGGGTGCTGCTCCCCGCAGTGAACCTGACTGCTAAGGAGAGCTGTGGGGTGTGGATGTGACTTTCACTTAATTTCTCTGTTTTCAGGTCTGTTCTCTCGCAGCAACATTGAGGCTTACCGGTTCCTGAGGCTTTCTCTGGTTTTAGTTTGCAGCTCTTGCTTTAGGACCACTTTGCTGTTGGTGGAATTTTCAGGTTTTTTTGGTCTGTTGAGTCAGTGGATTGAGTTCTTGGCTCTATTGCAGAGTGAACTAACAGATGAGAATTTTCTATCTCAAATAAATAGATCAATAAATTTAAAGCATACTAAGAAGGGTTTATGCAAGTTTTTATCTTCTTTTGAGTCTATTTGGATAATAAGTATTTCTAGAGTAATTCACTTGGAATTTTATTGGCACAAAGCTGTTAATAGAATTCTCTTCATGATTTACATGCTAGTCATGCTAGTACGTGGTTAGGCTTTTTTAAATCTTTTTTTTTTTTTTTTTTTTTTAAGATTATTTTATTTCCAAGAGTTTCCGAGAAACAGAGGCAGAGGTAGAGAAAGATCTTCCATACACTGGTTCACTACCCAGATGGCTGGAATTGGGTCAGGCAGAAGCCAGGAGCTTCAGTGCTGTCTCCCATGTGGGTGCAGGGGCCCAAGCACTTGCGCCATCTTCCACTTCTTTTCCAGGCCATTAGCAGGGAGTTGAACCAATGCCCATGTGGGATGCCGGCACTGCAGGCCACAGCTTTACCCACTGTACCACTGCACCAGCCCCTTGCTTTCCTAAATTACTTGAACCTTTGCTTTGTTTCCCTTTTTTTTTCTTTATCTTTCCAGTTTAAATCATCTTGTTAGCGGTCATTTTTAATCCTTCAAAGAACCAGCTTTTGAGTTTGCGCAGCTCCTGTTTTTATGAGTTTTCAGTTCATTGTGTTTCTGCTCTTAAGTTAATTATTTTTCTTCCTTCAACTTTCACTGTTTTTCTCCCTAACTTCTTTAAAGTCAGCTCATTCAATCTGGCCACAATGGCCAGAGCCAGGCTTATCTGAAATTAGGAGCTCCCACGTGGGTGCAGGGGCCTAAGCACTTGGGCATTCTTCACTGCTTTCTCAGGCCATAAGCAGAGAGCTGGATTGGAAGAGGAGCAATCTTCCGGGAAGCATAGACTTGGGTTTCTTTGTTTTGTTTTTCATGTTTCTGGTAAGTCATGTAATTTATGAACATGTAAGCAAAGCTAACTTCCCACCAACATTTTTCAGTTGGTTTGTTAAGCAGAATGGAGGGAAACTGGTTCTTTTGAAGTCTCTCTTTTCTGATTTTTTTTTTTAAGATTTATTTATCCATTTGAAAGAGTTACACAGAGCGAGAAAGAGGCAGAGAGAGAGGTCTTCCATCCACTGGTTCACTCTCCAATTAGTCACAACGGCTGGAGCTGTGCCAATCTGAAGCCAGGATCCAGGAGCTTCCTCCGGCTCTTCTTACGCGAGTGCAGGGGCCCAAGGACTTGGGCTGTCTTCTACTGCTTTCCCAAGCCACGGCAGAGAGCTGGATCTGAAGTGGAGCAGCCGGAACTTGAACCAGCACCCATATGGGATGCCAGCTCTGCAGGCAGTGGCTGTGTCACAGTGCTGGCCCCATTTTTCTGATTTTTTTTTTATTTATTTTATTTATTTGAAAGGCAGAATGGTAGAGAGTGAGCAAGCTCTTCCATCCACTGGTTCACTCCTCAAATAGTTGCGATGATCAGGCCTGGGCCAGGCGAAGCCAGGAGTCTAGAATTCCATCTGATTCTCCCACATGGGTAGCAGGGGCCCAAGTGGTTGAGCCATTTTCAACTACTTCCCAGGCACAGTAGCAGGGAGCTGGATCAAAAGCAGAATAGCTAGTGCTTGAACGGTGCTCCAGTGTGGGATGCTGATGTCACAGGTGGCAGTTTAACCCACCGTGCCGCAGTGCGGCCCCTCTGTTTCTGATTTGTCCTGGGCTCGTGTTGTGTTGTCTTGGAAGACAGTTTCTATTTTGTTCCATTGACCGGTGAGCATGATGCAAGTGTGTGAGGCAGAGAGGTGCCCTAGGGGTGTGGAGTAGGCAAAGCATATGCTGTTCTCTGCACAAGGACTTAGAATGTGGTTGGAGAGTTCAGTGTGGAAAAAGTGGGGACCTGGGGACCCTTGGTGTTGTACGTGGCCACAAGACTTCAGCACCTAAGTCAAATGAAGGAGCCCCTTGTTTTCAACGGAGTACTTCGCAGCATTGCCAATACCTGAGTGAGAAATGTTAACTCTAGGGGCACTGGTATCTTCCGTGTCCTGTGAACACCCCAGATGAAGAGCAAATGGCCTGGGGGTTCAGAGAAAAGAAAGACTACTGTCAGCTCTGCAGAAAGGGGTCCGGGCGGGATGGATTGGGTTTGACTTTGAGTTGAGGAAGAGGAGGAGGGTATTCCAGATGGGGGCATGGAGACTGCAGAGGGAAGAATGAAGGTGTCAGACAGAGCCTGGAGATGATAGACACAACTGTGGTGAGGACCACGGTGAACAGAGCTACAAAAGTTGAAAGATCCCAACTGTTGTCCCTGGAAAGCTCTACATGTTAGGCCCAGATGACTGAATGTTCAGGTGTAGTCTGGTTGTCTCGTACCCAGAGTTCCTGAGATGTGAAGGTGAACAACTTTGCAGTGGAACTAGGCCTAAACAGTGTTATACAGCTGTGTCTTTTGTGTTAAGTACAATTGACACTGGTGGAATAGCTTGAAATAGTACGTTGGCAATCCAAGGACATTTGTTTTTATGCCTTATGCTGTTGCACACATGATTGGTGTTGATACCACATGATAAGACAGGAAAGCATTCCATAGATAAAAGTCCAAATAAAATAGCCCCTATTGGTTTTCTGGAGATAAACTGTTCCAGCCCTCTGAGGGTCAAAAATTCGATCTTTCATCTTTTGTGGGCTGTTTGTTGACTTGAAGTTCAGTGAAATGCAGTTCTGCACCTGATCTCCTTAATTGTGTGGTTGCCAATGGAGGCTTATCTATGCTGTTCTCCCAGAATGCAGTTCAGCCCCAGCTAGCATTGGCCCCTAGTGTGGAGCAGCTTCCAGACCCCACTGGTGTGCCGGCCTGCCATGCCCTGAGCTAGCAGCTGTCTGAAGCTGATGAAATCAGGTTTTTAGTAAGCTGGGAGGGAGGAGTATTCTTACATAGAAAGAGAAACTTGGGCCAGTGCCGCAGCTCACTAAGCTAATCCTCTGCCTGTGGCGCCGGCACCCCGGGTTGTAGTCCTGGTTGGGGTGCTGGTTCTGTCCCGGTTGCTTCTCTTCCAGTCCAGCGCTCTGCTGTGGCCAGGGAGTGCAGTGGAGGATGGCCCAAGTGCTTGGGCCCTGCACCTGCATGGGAGACCAGGAGAAGCACTTGCCTCCTGGCTTCGGATTGGTGCAGCACACTGGCCATGGCGGCCATTTGGGGAGTGAACCAACAGAAGGAAGACCTTTCACTCTGTCTCTCTCTCTCTCTCACTGTCTAACTCTACCTGTCAAAAAAAAGAGAAATTTGAAGAAGAAGCTAAGTCCTGATGTTCTTAGAAAATGTTAAATGGTTCTCAGAAAATAGGATGCTTTTATTTAAAAAAAAAAAAAAAAAAAAAGCCCTTTTTGCACAGGTGATGTATTTGCACGGATCCAAAAGATAAAGCAGTACCTGCTTGCAAGTGCCTTTTGTCTCCTTGCATCCCCGCTGCCTGTTCCTCCACACGTATTTGTGAGGCTGCGTTTTAATTTGTTGCTTCTCTATCGTGTTTGTAGTTTTGAGACTATGAAGGTGTAGTTTTCTTTTCTCCCTTTTGTGCTTCTTGGAGACATTGCCAACTCTGCTTGGTCTTTCCTCGAGGAGAGGAACAAGAGATGTTTGATTTTATGGAAAGCAGTGCTTGCTTAATGAGTGAAGGGATTTACTTGCAATTGACTGACTATCAAAGATAATAGTATAATTTCTGACACGGGTTAGTGATGCATTTTTTTAATGTCATTTATTTTTTATTTATTTGAAAGGCAGAGTTATAAGAGGAGAGACAGATCTCACTCTGCTGGTTCATTCCCCAAATGGCCACAACAGCCAGGGGTAGGCCAGGCCAAAGCCAGGAGCCCAGAGCTTCTTCCGGGTCTCCCATGTGGGTGCAGGAGCCCAAGCACTTGGGCCACCTTCTGCCTTTCCCAGGCCAAAACCAGAGAGCTGGATAGGAAGTGGAGCAGCCGATCCCCAAACCAGCACCCATATGGGATGCCGTTGTCTCAGGCAGTGGCTTAAGCACCGTGCCGCAATGCTGACACCTCCCCCCAAGCAGTGTCGTAGCTGTCTAAACGCCAAATGTTTGTCCCATCACTCCTTTTTGATTAGCTTTCAAGCCACAGTTGGTCTTAATGGAATGTTACCTTTTTTCTAGCCTGGAATTTAATTTGGGGAACACACAGGTTTTTGGAAAGTCTCTTGCCATTTCCAGATGTACCTCATTGGCACCTCATTTTCCTCATTTTTTTTTTTTTTTTCCCGCCAACAACCTGCCTTACTGTGAATTTATCATGAGATGGAAGTTCTTCAGAGTTTAACTATACACTCAGATCTTCAAAATACACTGGTGCCACAGTAGAGCTAATTTGTTTACATGTCGTATGAGTGTCAGGACGGTGGGTACTGCAATACATTGGGTTAAGCCATCGCTTGGGATGCCTACACCCCATATCGGAGCATTAATTCAAGTCCCAGCTAGTCCTGTTCAATCCATATTCCTGCTAATGAGCTTGGGAGGCAGTAGATGATGACCCAAGTACTGCATGAGTTCCTGCCACCCACATGGGAAACCCAGATTGAGTTCTTGGAATTTGAGGAATAAAGCAGCAGATGAAAAGTGTGTCTGTCAATCTCTCTGTAATGAATAAATAAATGAATTTTTAAAAGTATTTATTTATTTATTTATTTGAAAGGCAGAGATCTTCCATCTGCTGGTTCACTCCCCAGATGGCCACAACAGCCAGGGCTAGGCCAGACCAAAGCCAGGAGCCCAGAGCTTTTTCCAGGTCTCCCATGTAAGTGGCAGGAGCCCAAACACTTGGTACACTTGGGCCATCTTCCACTGCTTTCCTGGGCCATTAGCAGGGAGCAGATCAGAAGTGGAGTAGCTGGTACTTGAACTGGTGCCCATATGGATGCCAGCACTGCAGGCAGAGGCTGAACTTTCTACACCACAGTACCAGCCCCAGTGAAATAAATCTTAAAAAAATATGGGGACAGTTGGATAGCTCAGACTCACAATAAAGTAATTTTGTATACATGTTCATGCAGAGCATTAAATAGAAAAGGTCCATGTAGGCTTGGTTTTTTTCTCTCTTCCTGAAGATTGAAATACTGCATCCTCATTTGTAATCTTTGTACCCATTTATTCCAGGTTAGATGGTAAAAAGTCATGAGATTTCTTAGTAACGTAAGCACTAAGTAATTTTACAGCGAATGACCAACACTTGGGATGATAGAATGCAATAAGACTAAATTAACTTTCTGTTTTCTGAAATCTGTTTCAGCAACTCTACCAGATCCTCACAGACTTTGATATCCGGTTTTATATGTATGAACTACTTAAAGTAAGTGGCATTTATGAACTGAATTTTTCAGACTTGTTTACTCAGGGAGGAGTTTTTGAGGGGACAAATAGTACTGCCGCAGAGTGTTTCTTGATACCCAGAGAACTTAGGTGTCTTTAGCCTCTTGAGGGTTCTGTTGTGTCTTCTTCATGTAGACACTTTGCAGTGGGACTGGGGAAGGTGGCTGAGTGGGGGGTCACAGGGACGGTACACCACAGACTGGGACCCCTTAGCCCTGGCTAGCCTTTGGATTTTCTCAGGCTTACTAGTAGTTTTCTCTGTATAACAGATCATCCCAGACGTAATGACTTAAATAATTCATTGTTTTTCATAGTTGGGTAAGTAAACTGTTGACCTGACTGGGACAGGGTGGTCTAGGGTGGCCTTGTTCACATGTCTGGGGCAGCTGGGATAGCTGAGGTTTCATCATCTGGGAGATGAATCTCCAGGCTGCCTCCCAGGGTGCTCCTGGGCTCCCTAGCAACAAGAGAGGTACAGAGCTCAACCCTCTCTTGTGTCTTGTTTGCCAGTACCTTATTGGCAAAGCAAGTCCCGTGGCCACCCCGTCTTAAGAGTGAAGAAATAAACTCCACTTGTTGATGGTGGTGAAGGTAACAGTGAGGTGTAGGATGGCAGCATGTGCCGCTGGTTTTCTCCTGTGTGAGACAGTCACTCTTCCCTCCTGCCACCCCTGGCTAGTAGACCTTCTAGGAGAGTTCCTAATTTCAGGCGCTATGGCACTGAAGATAGTACTGATTGATAGAGGAGTGATCTTTTTAGTCTGTCCAGGTAAATGCCTAGATGAAGAATTCGAAAAAGGTTTATAAAGTAGAACAGATCAGTAAGTTCTAGCTTTTTAGGATCATGGATGACTAAGAGCCTGCCGCGAGCTGTGGATTCCGCTCAGAAATGTAGGTATTAGTATATGATATTGCACACTGTTTTACAATTGTGGATCTCGGACTAAGATACTGAAGTTATCAGGCTGTCAGGGCTGGGCTTTGAGGAATGGGAATTTGAACAGCAGCTCTAAGAAATGAATCTCGTTCTTACGAGCGCTTCTAACCACTCGTCATTAGAGAAGTGTTCACACTAAGTCTGAGGTCTTTGTCAGTAAGAACAGAGGAGCAGAAGAGGCGGAGCTTGACTTAGGACCTGCCTTTTCCCCTGTCCTCTCCAAACTGGATTTGAAGCCTCGAGTGGATGAGGTTTGCAGCACTGAACAGTGAGGCAGCTCCCTTCCTGGAGGTGCATCCCGGAGAAGCCCAGGAGCTTTCCCCAGGAGAGTGCACCCCGCATCTCACACTTGGTTGTTTTCAAGTCAGGTAGCGCCAAAGGTAGCAGTTCTATAACCTTAACATTCACCCTTGGATCAGGCAAAGACATCACAGTGGCGCAGCTCTTCACAAGCTGGCCATGCAGCTGCTCCGTGTCTAATCTCCCTGCTTGGAGGCTGCGGGGCATACTCGGTCTGCTGGTGAGGACAGGAGCCCAGATGAAACCCGAGAAGCATCTTTTATGCCAGTGGTCACAAACTGTACCAGGTTTTAAAACCGAAGTAATTCCTCAAGGAATGTCAAAGCATGTCAGTACCTCCACAGAGAGTCTGATTGGTGAACTTGACAAGAGGATTAGTTACCCTCCTGTATTTATTCAGCCTTTAGTTTTCCTCCCAGGTATTGTGGTCCTAGTTGGTTTGTTCCTTTGGGCAAAGTCTAGGTGAAATACCAGTCAGTGTTTGATAACCATGGTGGTGTTTACAGGGAGCAGTGAGGGTGAGGAAGAGAAAATATTTAACTTGGTTGAAAATGTCGCTTTTCACCGAGGTCGTGGCTGCTGGGTGATGATCGCTCAGTGACTTGCTGGGGCCTGCAGCAGAGTCTGATCCTTGACACAGATTCAGGCAGGTGTGCCTTCCTGAGCTGGGATCTTTGACAAGTGTTAGAAAACAAAGAAAAAACAGAATTGAAGGAGGAGGGGAAGTGAATAAATCTGGAATGTATTTTTTAAATTTTGCTTGTGTAAAGCGTCACCCAGATCTACTTGTCTGATATAGTACTTGCCTTGTCTGATATCGTAGCTGCTTCCCAGAGGTAGCTGCCGAAGTGAAGTTAGAACTCCGATCTTACCCACAGTAGCCGCACTCAGAAGCTCAGTGGCCTCGGGTGGTGTTAGCTGCTGTGAAGCACGGCAGAGCGAAGGTGTGGAGTATTTCCATGCTTGTAGACGGTGCCACGGGGCTGGTGGAGAATATTATGAACAAACCTGAGGGCTTCCGTTGTGCCTTCCTCTTCATGTCCCCTTCCCTGAGGATGGTGTTCTTCTGTCACCATAGTTTAGCACTGCCAATTCTTGATCTTCCAATAAAAAGCAGTGTGTATTTTATATGTTTTTTTGGAGGGCGGGGAAGCAGAATTTGATACAGACTAGAGGAGCTCATTCCTGGGATGCAGATACTAGGGAACATTCCCTGGTTTCCAACGTGAAGATGTCCATGCAGTGTCTTCTAAAATAGCCGGCTCAGGTTTGCTGCTCAGGGCACATCTGGCAATACCTGGAACTGTTTGTGGTTGTTAGCGTGGGAGGGGTACTACTGGCATCTTGTGGGTAGAGGTCAAGGATTCTGCTAAACAGAAATTTGGGGCTAATGGAAAAGTGATGGTAGCACAACTCTGAATTTTCTGAAACACTGACTTGCATACGTAAACACCCTATCTGTATCAAATAAAGGAAGCTCTTTTCTCCTTGAGTAATAATACAAAGGCCAAGTGACTCAGCAGTTGTATTTTAGGAAAATACTAATGCTTGTTGATCTGGAACACACATGCGGACACTTGTCTAAAAGACAAGCCATGTTGAAAGATGTATTTGCACGTCATTGTCCATGTGCACGTGCATTCTGGCTTATCCTTTGAACCACTGTGAGAGGCGACTCCAGTGGGGTTTCCAGATCTGGTTTCTTCTACCTTTTAAAAGACACCTTCCTCATAGCCCTTGATGTTCCTTCCAGAGCCCTCTTCCCACCAGCTGCCAGCCGTGGTGTGCACAGAGAGCCAGGGGTGCCTTTGGAAGCTTGTTTTCCCTTGTTGATTACAGGCATTGAGCCCACTTTGGGATATTGTATTCAAGTCAAGGTGTCACTAATGAGCATATGCTTGCATTGGAGGGTGGTTGAGGGTTTGCTTACTTTTCTCTGTGCTTTCTTACCTAATAGGCTCTGGATTACTGCCACAGCAAGGGAATCATGCACAGGGATGTGAAACCTCACAATGTCATGATAGATCACCAACAGAAAAAGGTACCATTACCGCCAGGCAGTGGCAAGCCCGAATCAGAAGGCGTAGGGCAGACCCGGAGGCTCTCCACGACCACGGTGGTTTCTGGAGACCGTGCTCTTTTCTTTGATGGACTTGTGTTAATTACTCTTACTTCTTCCCCTTCCAATGTTGGTTTCTGCTTTGCATAGCAACAGTACACAAGGAAAGTAGCCGGAGGACCCTGTTATCGCTTGTTTATTTTGGTCATAGTTTTCCCGAGGGTCTCAGAAACTACAGATGGTGGTTTCTGCTTTGCTTCTCAGTGACCCTCAGACCAATCTGCCTGGCCTTAAACATACCCTTGGGTCTCTCCTGTTTTTGATAGCCAGCTCTGGTTGTCGCTGATGGTGAGTAAATGGATCAGCTAGTAGTCGATTAATGACAAGTGAGAGCAGTGCTTCAGTCTTGGGATGGGGCAGTGTCCCCACCCCTTGCAGTTATGCCTGGAGCTTATAATGAACGCCACGAATGTGGGGGAAATATGTTACACATGGAAGTACTGTGAACATTGAGTTCTGTTATCTGGAGAGAGTGGTGAGCCAGGGTAATTTAAATTAACAACAGCAAAAAAAAAAAAAAAAAAAAACTCCAGGTGTTCTGCTCTAGAAGGGACCTTTTAGACAGCTGCTGAAACTAATTTTTTAACGAGTGCACCTGCTCACATTTTGTTTGTGGCCATATAATCATTGCCTGTGTGATGAAGCCTTGTTCTCTGGCACTGGCGCCTGGAAATCCTCCTCTCACGCGTTCTACTCCTGTCGTGTTTGCAGCTACGACTGATAGACTGGGGCCTGGCAGAGTTCTATCATCCTGCTCAGGAGTATAATGTTCGTGTAGCCTCGAGGTATTTCAAGGGACCAGAGCTCCTTGTGGACTATCAGGTAAACTTGTTAGTAGAGCTTCTTGGGGTTATTTTTAAACTTCTTTGGGGCTTTCCCTCTTTGCTGTTTATTTAGTCAGTTTAGGTCCTTCCAGAACCCAGCCATTATTCTAACCCCCCAAAAGCAACTTGCAGATTTTTTTCGGGTACTTTTTTTATATGAGGAGAGGCAAGCTTTCAGTTCTTAAATAATCTGTAAACGCAGATAAGAGATGCTTAGCAGAGAAGCGGGTTTCTGACACTGTTGATCGTTATTGCCTCAGATGTATGATTACAGCCTGGACATGTGGAGTTTGGGCTGCATGCTGGCAAGCATGATCTTCCGAAAGGAGCCTTTCTTCCACGGGCAGGACAACTATGACCAGGTGAGCGGACGCCATCCACTTCTGTCTGCTGGGGCTGAATGCCAAGAAAAGGACGTCTGGACTGTTGCTGCAGTGTAGTGGTTTAAGCTGCTGCTGGCTATACCTGCTATATGTCCACGGGTTCACTCCCCAGATTGCTGCAACAGTCAGGGCTGGGTCAGGCCAAAACCAGGACCTTCATCTGGATCTCCCATGTGGATGGTAGGGGCCCGAGTACTTAGGCCATCTTGCTTTCCCAGGCACATCGGCAGGAAGCTGGATCAGAAGTGGAGCGGCCAGGACATAAACCAACCCCTAAATGGGGATGCCGGCCTTTGCAGCCCAACCCACTAGGCCACAGTGCTCTACTTCTGATCCAGCTCTCTGCTAATGTGCCTGGGAAAACACTGGAAGGTGGCCCAAGTACTCGGGCCCCTGTACCCACCTGGGAGACCAGAGTTCCAGGCTCCTGGCTCCTGCCTGGCCTTTGCAGCCATTTGGGAGTGAACCAGTGGAAGGAAGAGAGATCAATGGATCAATCGATCTCTCTCTCTCTCTCTCTTCCAAATAAATATATAAATAAATACATATTTAAAAAAAAAATAATGTCCTTAGTGAGGAATGCTATTTTTGAGCTACTCACTAAATAGCAATGTCTGCATATAAACGTTTCTTCAAGGTAAAGAATGTCTCAGAATCTTCTCTCTGGTTACAGAGACAGATGATATCCTCTGTGCTACACTTGCCAAGTGATTTTATGAAGCAATTGGGGCCCTCCTTGTCTACTAACAGCAGATTCTAGATTGATGCTCCCGTGATCATGAGCTTCCAGTAGGGTGACAGGCATTTGTGTGGACCTCATGTTCTTGGATTTGTCAGTCCACATTAGACTCAAATCTGGAGGCCTGGTGGTGCGGAGTCTTCTGGCTCCGCTGGTCCTGTGTCCTCACAGACTTGCAGTCCGAGTGCTGTGCTCAGTGATTTGGTCAGCTTGTTTTATGTTTCAGCTTGTTCGGATTGCCAAGGTTCTGGGTACCGATGAGCTGTATGGGTATCTGAAGAAGTATCACATAGACCTAGATCCACACTTCAATGATATCCTGGGACAGTAAGTAAGGGGGGGGGGGGGGGGTTGACCTCACCCCATTTTGGAAGCGGGAAGGTTAGCCAAAATCACTTTCTTTCCCCTTCCTACTTGTATCAAAAGTGAAATGCTCTTTTTTTTCCCCATGTGTATTTTGAGATAACTTGGGCGTGATATGTATCTTCTAATCATTTAATTTCTTCAGGATATAACTTGTGTTTGGATAGAAGATAGAAAATAAAATCATAGTGTTAGAGAAAACTTTCTGGTACAGCATGTGTTTATTTTAATGGCAATCTTAGAAAGCTGTGATTGTTCTTTGAATAAGAGATTATTAGATTTTCTGTGTTCTCTATAGCATATTTGAATTTCCAGGTGCAATGCCATCATGTTGAAAAGTTTGACAGTTTCCAATAAACAGTATATTTTTTGGAATTTTTGTGTTTCTGAGGTTAGTCTCTAAATATGTCTCCTGACCAGTAAATATAACTCAGAATAACCGCCTGGGGCATAAAAGATTACTGAGAAAGGTTACAAATTCTAAATAAAATTTTGAGATTTTGACTAGTTCTTTTGAATCCCAGGGCACTGTTTTGTGTCATGATGCTATAATATGACAGTGGGGGGCAGGGTGGGCACCCGTGAAAATGAGATGTAGCAGGATCGTAATGAGCCCAGGGTTCCATGATTTTGTTGACTTTGGCCCTAATAGGTGAGGGCTCTTGTACTCTCATTGGTATTCTGAGTCATGGTCTAAGAGTACCAATGCTTCCTTTTTCTTGTCAGACATTCCCGGAAACGCTGGGAGAACTTTATCCATAGTGAAAACAGACACCTTGTCAGCCCTGAGGCCCTAGATCTTCTGGACAAACTCCTGCGATACGACCATCAACAGAGACTGACCGCTAAAGAGGCCATGGAGCACCCGTACTTCTGTGAGTCACCAGGGACTGGGGTCCGGGGTTTATCTTTCACTCAAGGAAAAATCTTTCCCCCTTTATCTTTGAGACCACTCAGAGGCATTCTGGCTCTTTGGATTAGATTGTTGCAGTTTGACTGTCCTAGACAGCTGTCCTAGACAGCTGAGACAACTTTGCAAATTGGTTTCTTGATCCCCAGAAGTATTTGCTTGTTCACAAGCTGGAGCTCCCTTGGGTGCAGTCTATTTGACAGTTTCCTAACCCCTCAATTAATAGATCACAAAGATGTAAAAATTTGTTTTCAGACATATACATTAAGAAGCAAGTAATTAGAGGTGAGCGTTTGGCACGCACATCCTGTATGTATCAGGGTGCCAGGATTTGAGTTCCCTGCCTCACCTTCGTATTCCAGGTTTCAGCTAATGTGTACCCTGAGAGGCCACAGACAATGACTCAAGTACTTCTGTCTCTGCCACCCAAATTGAGCTCTTGGCTTGGGCCTGGCCCAGACCTAGCTTTTGTAGGCATTTGGGGCATGAACCAGTACATGGAAAATCTCGGTCTGTCTCCATATTTAAAAAAATAAAATATATAAATTTGTTTAAAAAATTAAAGCTAATGATTAGTCAAAAGTAAGTAACTATAATATATTTTTTTTAAGATTTATTTTATTTATTTGACAAAGTTATAGTAGACATAAAGAAAGAGGTCTTCCATCCGCTGGTTTACTCCCCAAATGTCTGCAGTGGCCAGAGTTGAGCCAATCTGAAGCCAGGAACTTCTTGGTCTCCCTGTGAGTGCAGGGGCCCAAGGAATTGGGCCATCCTTCGCTGCTTTCCCAGGCACATTAGCAGGGAGCTGGATTGGAAGTGGAGCAACAAGGACTCAAACCAGTGCTCATATGGGATGCCGGTGCAGCAGGCTGTGGCCTTACCCTGATGCACCACAGCACCAGCCCCACTGTAGTATATTTTTAAAGAAGAGAATAAATAGGGGCTGGAGTTGACATAACAGGTTAAGCCACTGCCTGCAGAGCTGGTAACCCATATGAGTACTGATTCAAGTCCAGGCTGCTCTGCTTCTGATCCAGCTCCCTGCTATACACCTGGGAAAGCAGCAGAGGATGGCCCAAGTCCTTGGGCCTCTGCATCCACGTGGGAGACCTGGATGAGGCTTCTGGCTCCTGGCTCATCTGGCCCCGCCCTGGCCATTGCAGCCCATTTGGGGAGTGAACCAGTATATGGAAGATGTCTCTTGTCTCTTCTGTACTACATCTTTCAAATAAATAAAATAAAATAATCTTTAAAAAAAAAAAAAAGGCAAAGAAATGACAAATGAAATTTGAGGAAAAGGAAAGCAGGTATGGCAACAGCTCACTGAAATCTACCTGATCTGACTGGCACCTCAGAAGTTTGTGTGCATTCAGTTTTTTTTATTATTTGAAAGAGTTATACAGAGAGAGAAAGAAAGGCAGGGAGAGAGGTCTTCCATCCGCTGGTTCACTCCCTAATTGGCTGCAATGGCCGGAGCTGCACGGATCCGAAGCCAGGAGCCAGGAGCTTCTTCCGGGTCTTCCACGCGAGTGCAGGGGCCTAGGGACTTGGGCCATCTTCCACTGCTTTCCCAGGCCAAAGCAGAGAGCTGGATCAGAAGTGGAGCAGCCAGGACTTGAACCTGCACCCTTATGGGATGGTGGCACTAGAGGCACAGGCTTTACCTGCTACGCCACAGCACCAGCCCTGTGCATTCATTTTATACAGGTGGCTCTTGCTGTTGGTAGAGTGTTTCAAATGAACTTTGCTCAGAAGATTCACTTTTGGGGTAACAGCCTAGTCAGGGAGGAGACTGGAGACAGGGAGCTTACATGAGTGGCTCAGTCATTCTCTGAGTCGAAGTGGAAGCTTTCATCATTTTCACTGGCTGCTTGACTGATGTGCTGTCTTTCCAGCTTCGTTCTTCCCTCCAGAGATAAAATCCCTGCCTGAAGAATTTGTTGCTCTGGTCTTGAACCTCTGGCCCTTACACATCAGGAGAAAGCAGATTTTAGAAGGTCTAACCGTCTGCCTTCCCGCCCTCAGACAAGTGCAGCTTGCCGTCCTCCCGCGCCCCAGGCCTGGCACGGAGCTCCTCTCCCGTTGAGCTAGCTCGCTAGACCGATGTCTGTAACGTGCCATTCACGGTCTCCTTTTCTGAATCCATTCCAAACTTCAATTCAGAAAATTTTAAACTACTGCTGCTGCTTTTTTTTTTTTTTAAAGATTTATTTATTTTTATTTGAAAGAGTTACACAGAGAGGAGAGAGGCAGAGAGGGAGAGGTCTTCTCTCCCCAATGGTTCACTCCCCAATTGGCCGCAGTGGCCAGAGCTGCGCAGATCCAAAGCCAAGAGCCAGTTCTTCCGGGTCTCCCACACGAGTGCAGGGGCCCAAGGACCTGGGCCATCCTGTACTGCTTTCCCAGGCCATAGTAGAGAGCTGGATTGGAAGAGGAGCAGCCGGGACTAGAACTGGCGCCCATATGGGATGCCGGCACTTCAAGGCCAGGGCATTAACCCGCTGCACCGCAGTGCCAGCCCCGAGACTGATAGACTCCTAATGGCTCTTGTTATTCACCATTTCCTCTGAACGGCTTATTGTCTGGGGTTTGAAGAAATTAGGGTTAGTATTCAAAGCAAGTAACATGAGATTAGTAGACCTCTTGAACAATGGTAAGTGGGGGTTCCGTGTGTCCCAGCGGTTGAGCCTGTGCTTTGAGGAAGTGTAAGAGCTGGCTACAAGAACAGGGCCCCGGTCACTGCTCCACGTCTGGTTTCCATGTGTGTGATGTGCACTCCGCTCGGGCACGCGGCTGACCCGCCTTGCTTGTGAGGCTGTGTCTCCGCCGAGGGCTTGGCTGCCCTCCCCAGCCCTGGCCCTGCTGACCTTGACCCTGCTTTCTTGCAGACCCTGTGGTGAAGGAGCAGTCCCAGCCTTGTGCAGATAATGCTGTGCTCTCCAGTGGTCTCACGGCAGCACGATGAAGACGGGAGAGCGACGGGTAATTTGGCATTGATGCTTGCCAATAAAATCAACCAACCCAACACAAATCTTGAAGGAAAACTACAGTGTGATAAAAAGAAATTCCAATCATTCCTTCTAAAAAGAAGAATAAAGACCTAAAAGCCTGTCAAAAAGAAAGCAACTCCCCAGTACTAGTCGGCAGGGAGCTGCCGTCGCGGCCTGGCCCTGCACGTAGTTCAGGATCTGAGGGCACTCTGCCGCTGGAATGCATGGGAGATGAGAAACTCGGAGTTGTTGTACATTCCCTTAGTTCACAGGACAGCACTGTGGAGTTAACCCGTGCAATCAACAAGCTCTGAATATCTGACTTCCTATCTATTCCATTGTGGTCTGGGTTTCCTTTGACGAGAAGTCAGGCTCCAGTTTAGCAAACGTCAGCAGTCTGTACTGCCACACCAGCCTCATGTACGAGAAAGAGATATTAAAACAGTGACAGTATTTTTTTTAACTCTTTTACAAATCCATGTTTTATGTATTTTTTTTTTTTTTTATGCCATGAGCTCTCCAGGAAATGTCTCCCATCCCTGCAGTTTTCCTCTACATGTGCTGTTCATCACTCGCTTTCACAAGAGTCCCCTCTGGTGTCAGAAGGCATCCCTTTAAATCTGATGCCGTGAGCAGGTCCATGGGTCTCAAAAGTTCCACGCCGAGTGCGTCACTGGGAGCGCACTGCAACCCTTTTGGATTTTCCTAACCATAAAATCTTGTTGCTATTTTTTTTGTTGTTTGGCTTTTTCCCCCCCACACAGCCTTCTAAGGAAGGAAAATCTCCCCGTTCCCAGCACGTCCCAGTGTGTACACCTATTTTAATGCACCTGTGAAACAAAGACCTTTTTGTTCAGAACCATAACTAAAACTGGAAAGTCAGTTTTCAGGCTGATCGGGGAAAGAGAAAAATATCCTATTAGAATTTTTCAGGAAAGATTTAACTGAAAAAAAATGTACTGCCAATTTCTACCCCCTTTTCCTTTTACCCCTACGAGAAGGTTTCTGGCTGTAATCGGGGTACTGTGCATTTGTCAGCTCTGATGTGTGATACGTGAATGTGATGGCGATGATCAGTCTTTCTGGCATGCAGGTACTGGCGTTGTGTGGGCAAGGCCATCCCGTAACTCAGGCGCCTGAGAGGAGACGCATGTACAGGGGCTTGGGGAAGGAGGGAGTGCCCCTGGGGCAAGTGTTAAAGCTTTCGTTTGATTCACCGTGCTAACTCAACCTTCACGTTAGCAAAGGAAGTAGACTTTGTTTTAAAAAAGTGATAGGGCTGATAGCATTTGGGGGCTTACCTTTCCGTGAGCGCGGCTTGCCATTGGTCCCTTTGCCCCAGCTGCAGAGCCGTATTGCAGCTCTGGGGACCTAACACCTAGGCTAGAGCTAGTGCTGGAGGTGTCCCCCCCAGTCACACTCTAGGACTTCTCTATTAACCATTCAATAATGCCATACGTTTTTATAAGGTTAGATTGTTTGTTTGAAACATCTGTTTACATTCCATATTCAAATAAAATCGTATTGGTAGCAGGTCCTATCTCTAAATGTAGATTCTATTTTTGTTGTTTGGTTTATGGAAACTTAAAATGCAAATGAAACTCTTCTCTTACTGTAGAGTTGAGTTTACGGATTAAAAAATATAAAAAGATCCCGAAGCCAGGAAATACATTGTTAAGGTTCTCATATCAGTGCTGCCTAACAGCCTTGCACATTCTGAATATTAACGTAAATGTTTGTTCTACCTGCAAATCAAAAATAAGATGGGCGCTCTCGGCTGAAGCTGCCGATACGTGTCAGGCAGCCAGACTCAGCGTGTTGGGGATCAGAAGCCTTCAGGTGCGCCCGCACAGGCACCGGGTATCTTTCCTGCTCCCCTGCCTCTTGTCTCCTTTAGCACCTCCTCCCCTCCCCCCTGCATTTTTTATTTTGCAAGTTGTCTGGACCAGGCAGGAGCCTACTCGGGAGGTCTTGGGGAAGCAGTAACCCTTTCTGTCCCCTGCTCCCCCCGCCCACTTGGGTCCCCAGAAGCAGTAAAGGCATCTGGAGAAGCAGAGTGACCTCCTCCTCCCCTCTCCTTTGGCCATGACATTGGCGCAGACACAGCCAAGCCGCTCGTCCTTGTAACTGCAGCTGTGACACAGGAGTGGTTCCTCCTTGTTCAGCACAGTTTACTTCTCCAGCACCTGTTCTTTCGACCTCTTGCCATGCCTTAGACTGAGAGAGTAACTGGGTGTGAAATGCTCACTCCCTCCCCGGTCTGGTCTTCACAGCTAGGCTGGCCTTCCCCAGAATGAAGGGAGTCTAATCCAGGCTTTCCCTTTTACCTGTCTTCAAAACCATTTTGTCTCCAGATGAACCCAGCTCCCCTGAGATTTTATAGGGTTTAACTGGGTTAGGAGGTAGCCTTCAGACCTTCCAAAAGGATGTGTGGAGGGGTGTGGGTGGGGTGTGTGTGTGTGTGTGTGAGAGAGAGAGAGAGAGAGAGACAGAGAGAGGGAGAGAGAGAGAGGGAGAAAGAGACTGGGAGTGTAAGTCTAGTCTTATTTTTAGACTAAACTGTGGTGAATTTACCCACTCATTATCCAGTTCAGTTCATATTTTCTTAAGCTCATCTCAGTAATTGTTGTTTGCTTCGTTACCTTATAACAGGTTAAAGTGCCTATGATAAGGACTTAATTATTTCCTAAAGAAAAGCAAAAAACATGGGGAACAGGGTAGTGTTACACTGTCATCTCAGGTACTGCCTATGTTCAAGAACATAGAGCTGGCAGGGTAAGAACAAAGGTTCCCGTGCCTAATCCAGATGGGTAGAGCGCCGCTGGCTGGCCACAGGCGAGCACAACTGCAAGGTTTGCTTCAGCGGCGAAACCCCACGGTGTGAGTGGAACTGTGCCGCAGTCCGTGCCATGTGCATCTGCGGCAGTTCGTGCTCCCCTGGGTCCCGTCAGCTGGCCTTGCTCCTGTCCCCTCTCCGGGTAGGGAGAAGCTGTTGAGTACGTAAGGCAGACCAAGCATTCCCGGGTGTTTTACCCATTAGAGAAGTGCCAGTGCTGGCCTGGGGAGGCTCCAGACATTGTCCAGTGCATCTGTACTCACAGTGTGTTCTCCAGCACACAGGAAGGTACTCGGATTGCTTGATGAGAGGCCGAGGAGAGCACCTAGTCCCTGGGTGTGGAGAGTGACCAAGAGCAGGTGTAGTTAAAAGGAACCAATAAGAAAAAAGACCTGAAGGTAGATCTGGAGGAGGAAACACTTCCTGTGGGGCTAAAATTAGAAGGCCCGAGTCCATGTCCTGGAACACCCCCTGCGCCCTGGAGTGGTTCCAGTGGGACTGGAAGGTGGTGCTCAGGAGTCAGGTGCTGAGTCCCAGAGGGGGACCTGGGTGCTGTGGGTCTGTGCTACTCAGGGAAATGACTTAGGTTCTCCCAGGTGCTGCAGTGATGAGGAGAGAAGCAAAACTATGTGGGGACACAAGCAACAGTTGCAGGAATTTTTATATATGCATTGATGTAACTCTTAAGAGAGCCCAGTTAACAGTTTCCTTTAATGCCAGTTCAGATTAGATGATTTATTTAGGAACTTGTGTTACTTCATGGACACCCACAGGGAAAGGTAAACTTCCCTCCTACAAATGAATGAGTGGATGATAACTGACAAGAGTCGCCATCATTTAAACTGGAACCCTTCCAACAGCAAGAGCAGGCGGGGGCCACACGAGCACACGGAGAAGCCAAAGTTGAATGAATTAAACTTTTTAAAGCAAGTGAGCTTAATGAATTGAAACTGGGTAATGTCCTGCCTTTAAAGTTAGCTCGAGAATGGGGTAGGGAGGAGGGCAGGTGGCAGGGAAACACTGGGACCAGAGAACTGGTGGTGCGGTTTTGAGCTGTGTGGATGTTAGCGACCACACTCCCAGCCAGGCGTTGTAGAGGCTGGCGGGAAAGGAGATGGGGTTGTGCAGGTGATGCCTCCGTCTGTGTTGAGACTCAACAGTGTGCTACAAATGTGATACTTAACCCTGAACTGCATGTATTGGGGATTGTTTTTAAAAACGAAATACAACTTTGAATCAATAAATTAACAGTTTTTCACTTGCTGGCTCTTCTTGCTGTAAATGATAACTAACAAGAGTTTGGGACAGAAATCTTGACATCCAGTGGAAAGTTTGGATAAGCTTCAAGAACCGTGGAGCCTTCTGTTGGCAGAAGAGCCACACTGCGTGGGTTGTGATCCTTTACAAGTGACTACTTGAGACACCGTTGGCCGCCTCTTTGTATCCCTGGACGACCGATGTGTGACTTCTGTGCTGCTGCCCTTAGAGGGAAGAAAAATGCCATGTTAAATCCTGTTTTCATAAATAAAAATGTTGACAATAACTGGCCTTCCCAAGTGAAAGACAAACCGTTGCTATGAGGACCTTAACTTGAATTTCCTGTGTCTTGGGGGACAGGGGGGATGGGCGGGATAATTGAGCTGCATAGAGGCCAGCCTGGTGGTCGAGGCTCCTCACCGTGGTGGGAGGGCTTTGCTCTCGCGGGAGTGGGGCGAGCAGAGTTGCGGGGTTACTCTGGTGTGTGGTGCTGGACCACACCACTCAGACAACCGCTGCTTGGGATTGCCTTTGTTGCGTGACTGTAACTTGTGGCCCAGTGCTCTGTATTGATGCACATGTCTCCCTGCTCCTGTTCCTTGGAACACGTGTGTGCCCTTGCAGGCCCACTGTTTGGCCAACAGTGGTGTGTCTGGTGTGCTTCCTTCTCATCCCCCCAGAGGAGTTGGCCCCTTGGAAATGGATTGAAGTGCCTTAAGGCACACACAGTAACTTCTTAGCTGTGCACTATGTAGGCGTGGAACCCTTTCTTTGCCCAAGTCGTGGAATGATTCAGGTCCTTCCTTTTAGTATTGTCCCAATCTGGGAGACACTTCTAGAATTCCGCTGCTGGCATCTCAGCACATTCTTTGCAGGACCAGACGTGGAAGGAGAAGTGGAGTTTTCAGGCCGCACTGTCAGCCTCCTGATGCCGAGGGTAGTTCCTTTCACGCTCTGTTAGTGGACCTTTTTGCTCTGAATCAGTACGAAGTCATTGATGCTTTGCCCAAGACGTTCTCAGATGGGATCAGGTGTGAGGGGGACCTAGACTTGGGCTGCTGAACTTGTAGCTTGGCATGCGCAGAGTGGTCAGGGGGCTCCAAGGCTTCCACGTCAGCACCTGGACCCAAGAGAAGAGGCAGGAGGCCCAGAGCGCCTTGCTGAGCTGGCAGAAGGCTGTGAGGTCGGCCTGTGCTCGGGTGCTGGGGAGAGGGTGCTGCTTGGAACCGAAAACCACCAAGTGGCAGGGAAAGGCAAGCTTGCAGTCTGTCCTCAGGCCTCTTCAAGAGAAGGGAGCCCCACACAAGTGGGGGCGTCTCCCAGAGGGTCCGATCGATTAACGCCGTCTTTCCCCTCCCCCCCGTCTCTTTCCCCAGGTCTGTTGCAGTTCCTCCCACTTTTCCATAAGCAGAACAAGAACCAAATCCAACGTCTTAAGGTGTGTAGAGAGATCACGTTCCGTGAGCAGACAAAACGGTGGCAGGTTTGGCGAGCACGAACCAGACCAAGCGAAGGGCAGCCCACCACCGTATATCAAACCTCACTTCCGAATGTAAAAGGTTCACATGCCTTTGGCTTCCTGTTGACTCCCTCCTGACCCAGAAGCATGGGAATTGTGAAGGGTGTGCAGAATGGTCGGTTCCTGTTGTCCCGTCCCGTGGCCGTCTGTTCTGCCAGCGCACCACAGATGCCGCAGCGGGGGAGTGGGGACAATATATGGCATGGCGGGCAGTTAACATTTTATTTTAAAAGTATATATTATTGAATAAAAGGTTTTAAAAGAAACGCATGGAGAGTTTTCAGTGCGGAAGCAGCCATTCACTGAGACCTGCATCCCAGAGGACCGAGTGGCCCAGAAGCGCATTTGTGCCGTGTTCTAGCCAGAGGAGGGCCGGTTAGAAGGACACTTTGCACAGAGCTGCTGAGTGGGAAGGTGTGGGGAGTGAGCCAGTCCCGGGGAGCGGGCAAACCTCCCAGTCGGGAACAGTAAGTGGCCCTCAGTGAACCGGGGTCGTCTCCCCCTTTACTGCCTCCTGCCGTGGCTCCCTGGTTCATCCCGTCTTCCAATCCTGTCCCCCAACCCCAACACCCCGTTCCAGAAGTACAGCCTGGAGGCTGGTTGCGTCCTGCAGCAGGGGGCAGTCACTCCGCCTCCCTTGCTCTTCCACTGCTTCCTCTGAACGACTCAAGCCAAAGCGAGGACGTGTAGTTTTTGAAGGCCGGGCAAGGCCAGAAGCAAAGAGGCCCTTTCTGGTGCTACTGTGATGTCACGATGTTCAGTTCCTGAGGTGGCATCTTGGAACTGAGTCCCCGCTGGACACCAGAGTTGTGAGGCCAGTGCCACACAGAGCAGGTAGACCTGGTACTTCCTGGCTCCATCACCAGCCTGGTTGCCTCAAGCTGGCTCTTAAACAGCCCTTTTTGGCTCCAGGCTCTGCACATTCCCCTTGATCCCCTGGATATCTGGGACAACAAGACACCTTGCTGGGATGTTGGCATTTGTCCACGTGACGGGCCTGCACCTCCTCTGTTGACCCACTGCTGTTTGAGGTCGCCAGACAGAGAGTTGATTGGTTTGGGATTTTTTAGATGCCTGCAGAATTTGGAATGCTGGGTCCATCCAGTGGCCCATCCAGCTACCCGTCCCCCCATTTTCTGAAACCAGAGCTCTCTCTAGCTTCCCCCTGAGGAAGTCTTATTTCCCAGAAGCCTCTGAAGCACATCAAATAATCTTGGATGTTGTAGAAGACGGGGGTGGGGAGGAGTGGAGGTGTAGTTGCAGAAGGAAGGGAAAGGAGGAGTTAGTGGTTTTGACGTTGAGAGATGGGGACAAGAAGCCCACTGACCCAAGGACCTGCTGCAGCTCTGTCCACAATACGCTTGGATGTTCAGAATGTCAGCTCACATCTTCACATCTCGTTTGTTTGGTGGTTTAATCCTGGATTTCCCTGGTTACTAAACTAAGAACATACGCTTGTCGTAGAACAAAAATGTAATTAATGAAATTCCTGCCCCAGCACCTCATACACACACACAATGCACACACACAAGCTCTTTGCCTCCCTTGGGGGTAACCCCTGCTGAACTTGTGTGTATCTTCTCATTTTCTCCCTATGCATTTACTAGCATTTCTTAATTAGAATGATTTTCATTTTTACAGAAATGTAACCAGAGTATACATTCTCTCTCTGCAACTTGTGACTTCATTCAGTTGCAGGAATCGTCCCGTGTTGACACGGATGGCTGGAGCTGCCACCTCTCCGGGGCTGTGTGGCGCTCCATTGTGTGGTGTACCAGAGTTGAAGCAATCCTTTGTCAATGGGTGCTGGGTTTTTTTTTTTAAAGATTTATTTTTTTTTATTTATTTATTTGGAAGTCAGAGTTACAGAGAAAGGAGAGGCAGAGAGAGAGAGGTCTTCCGTACAATAGTTCACTCCCCAACTCTGCAACGGCTGGAGCTGCGCCAATCTGGAGCCAGGAGCTTCTTCCAGGTCTCCCACACGGGTGCAGGGGCCCAAGGACTTGGGCCATCTTCTACTGCTTTCCCAGGCCACAGCAGAGAGCTGGATTGGAAGTGAAGCAGCCGGGTCTCGAACCGGCACCCATATGGGATGCCGGCACTTCAGGCCAGGGCATTAACCCGCTGTGCCACAGCACTGGCCCCGGGTTGTTTCTTGTGTTTCAATATTACTACTGGTATGGCTGCAAGGAACACATTTGCACATACATTTTTTTTTTTTTTTTCAGGTAAGATGTAGTATTTGGAATGAAACCTTTTTGCCACCTCCATTACTTTTTTTTTTTAATTTTTTTTTTTTTTTTTTTTTTTGACAGGCAGAATGGACAGTGAGAGAAAGAGAAAAAGGTCTTCCTTTTGCCGTTGGCTCACCCTCCAATGGCCGCCGCGGCCGGTGTACCGCGCTGATCTGAAGCCAGGAGCCAGGTGCTTTTCCTGGTCTCCTGTGCGGGTGCAGGGCCCAAGCACTTGGGCCATCCTCCACTGCACTCCCGGGCCACAGCAGAGAGCTGGCCTGGAAGAGGGGCAACCGGGACAGAATCTGGCGCCCCGACTGGGACTAGAATCGGGAGTGCCAGTGCCGCAGGCGGAGGATTAGCCTGTTGAGCCACGGCCATTACTTTTTAAAAAAAATTTGACAGAGTTAGGAGGAGAGACAGAGAGGGAGAGATCTTCCATCTGCTGGTTCACCCTTCAAATGATCCCAACAGCTGGGGCTGCCAGGCTGAAGCCAGGAGCCTGAAGCTTCTCCTGGGTCTCCCACATGGGTGCAGCAGCCCAAGCACTTGGGCCATCTTCTACTGCTTTCCCAGAGGCGTTAACAGGGAGCTGGATGGGAAGTGGAGCAGCCAGGACTCAAACCATCGCCCACAGAGGGTGCTGGCTGCGTCACAGGCAGAGGTTGGACATACTACGCCACGACGCCGGCCCCTGCACTAGGCAGTGTGTGTGGGATAAAGTCTCAGACAGGAGCTGCTGTGCCACATGACTTGGGCAGGACAGCTGCAATTCTGAAGAAGGGGCCTTCCACGCTGTCCCTTGCCGTGCAGTGACTTCGGTCCTGGGACACTTGCAGGACTCCTGTCAGGCACTGGGGCATGGTGCCCGCGGCCTGTGGGCCTCCAGAAATAAGTTGAAACAAACAGAAATATGGGCTCTGACTTAAGAAAATTGAAAATGATAATTGGAATTAAACGTCTTAAAATGTCCAACTCTGAACTTTGATAGTTCAATATTTGATTTAAAAACCTTTCTCGCCGGCGCCGCGGCTCAGTAGGCTAATCCTCCGCCTTGTGGCCCCGCCACACCGGGTTCTAGTCCCGGTCAGGGCGCCGGATTCTGTCCCGGTTGCCCTTCTTCCAGGCCAGCTCTCTGCTGTGGCCCGGGAGTGCAGTGGAGGATGGCCCAAGTGCTTGGGCCCTGCACCCCATGGGAGACCAGGAGAAGCACCTGGCTCCTGCCTTCGGATCAGCGCGATGGGCTGGCCGCAGCGCACTGGCCGCGGTGGCCATTGGAGGATGAACCAACGGCAAAGGAAGACCTTTCTCTCTGTCTCTCTCACTGTCCACTCTGCCTGTCAAAAAAAAAAAAAAAAAACAAAAACAAAAAAAAACAAAACAAAAAACAAACAAACAAAAAAACCCTTTCTCTTGGGCCCCTGCACCTGCATGGGAGACCCAGAAGAAGCTCCTGGTCTGGCTTCTGGCTTTGGATCAGTGCAGCTCCAGCCATTGCGGCCACTGCGGCCATTTGGGGAGTGAAACTAGTGGATGGGCCGGCGCCGCGGCTCACTAGGCTAATCCTCCGCCTTGCGGCGCCTGCACACCGGGTTCTAGTCCCGGTCAGGGCGCCGGATTCTGTCCCAGTTTCCCCTCTTCCAGGCCAGCTCTCTGCTGTGGCTAGGGAGTGCAGTGGAGGATGGCCCAAGTGCTTGGGCCCTGCACCCACATGGGAGACCAGGATAAGTACCTGGCTCCTGGCTTCGGATCAGCGCAGTGTGCCGGCCGCAGCGCACTAGCCGTGGCGGCCATTGGAGGGTGAACCTCGGCAAAGGAAGACCTTTCTCTCTCTCTCTCTCTCACTGTCCACTCTGCCTGTCAAAAAAAAAAAAAAGAAAAAAAGAAAAGAAAGAAAAAGAAACTAGTGGATGAAGACCTTTCTGTCTCTCCTCTGTAACTCCATCTTTCAAATAAATAAAATCTTTTTTTAAAAGAAATTTCTTTTATGAAAATTAATGAAATAATTTCAAAAGCAGCTTCTAAAGTTTCTTTCTGAAAATAACAGGAAAAATGTAGGGTAAACATGAGAAGTCGCTGCACTTTAGTGTGTTTGAAGTGCTGTGGGGAAACCTTCAGCAGTGAGCAAAGGTTCTCAAATAGGACGCCTGCGGTTACTAGTGTTCAAGCAATAGCTTAGTTACTAAAGCTGGGCATGTAAGAATCAGATTCGTCTTATGTCTTTTTTAAAGATTTATTTTCTTTATTTGAAAGAGTTACAGAGAGAGAGGTAGAGACAGAAAAATCTTCCATCCGCTGGTTCATTCCCCAGCTGGCAGCAACAGCTGGAGCTGCGCCGATCTGAAGCCAGAAGCCAGGAGCTTCCTCCGGGTCTCCCATGTGGGTACAGGGGCCCAAGGACTTGGGCTGTCCTCTGCTGCTTTCCCAGGTGCATTAGCAGGGAGCTGGATCGGAAGTGGAACAGCCGGGACTCGAACCGGCACCCATATGGGATGCTGGCACTGCAGGCCAGGGCTTTAACCCGCTGTGCCTCAGCACTGGCCTCTCATCTTGTGTCTTTAAGATCAACTCCAAATCCTTCACAGCTACAAATATAAACACCTCGGCTTAATTTTTGATGGATGTTCAATTAGTGCAAAACTTAATGTGTTAAGCCCTAAACATTGCATACACAATCCAGTTTCCTTAGACATTTCAAAACTCAACCTGTTTGGTTTGCACAAATACTTGGAATAGCTAATAAGAAAGACCTAAAGCTTCATGCAATCTTCTAAGCTTTCAAACACTAGCAAACCTAAGTCTAAACTCAAATTTAATAAAATGTTTTAAACATTCCTTGCTTACCCATTTAATTAAATTTGCTTAGCCTTTTTAAAATTAAAGTCACAGATCTAATATGAAATTCCTCAGACACTGAATTACATTCAGAGTATCACATCCTCTAGTAAGTTGGGTTTTGTTCCTGGCCACTAGCGCTGAGCTACCAAGAGGACCCCTCCCCAACCCCGTAGGCCCTGTGGAGAACAGGCTGTCGGATCCCACAGGTGGAAGTGAGAGAGAGGGTGCTGCGGGGGTACAGGGGAGAGCAGCTGATTGTTAGGATCAGGACAGTACTCACAAAGTTGGTGATGCGATTAGATGGGGATTCACCCATGTGGCCTGGGGGTTTGGGGGGGGGGACCCCGGGCCAACTCCAAGGCTTTTGGTCTGAACAAGGCGTTAAGTCGGCATTCACTAGAATGGGCAAGAGGGGTAGAGCGGATTTGAGCAAGGGGTGTGTGCGTTGGGGTGGGAGAGCTGAAGTCTCAACTTCGAACTTTAGGAGGCTACATGCGAGACCCGTCCACGCAACTCGGAACGCTTCTCCAGCCACATCCAGGTGCTTGCGGATAGCAGGAGTAGCTGCAACCACATCTTAGCAGGGCTGCAGTTTAGCCCCTTGAATTCATGTGAGTTGCTGGGAGGGAGAGGGTAACAAGGTTGTTAGGGATATATTCCAGGGGTCGGTGCTGTGGCAGAGCAGGTAAAGCCACGGCCTGCAGTGCCAGCATCCCATATGGGTACAAGCAGGAGTTCCAACTGCTCCACTTCCCATCCAGATCCCTCTAATGCACCTGGGAAAGCAGCAGAAGATGGCCCAAGTCCTTGGGCCCCTGCACTCATGTGGAAGACCCAGATAAAGCTCTTGAATCCTGGCTTTGGCCTGGCCCAGCCCTGGCTGTTACTGTCATTTGCAGGGGGTGAGCTAGGAGATGGAAGGTCTCTCTCTGTTTCTCCCTCTCTCTCTCTGTAGCTCTGCCTTTCAAATAAAATAAATCTTAAAAAAAAAAAAAAAAGGATGTATTCAAACCAAAAGGTTAAGAATGAACTGTGCAATCAAGGCCAAGGACAAAGACAAGTGAGGATGTAGATGATGGAGGTGAGGAAACACAAAGTGTCAGAGTCCTAAATTCAAATTCCTAGTGGTGGTGAAGAATGTGAGGACTCTGTGCACCTGCAGAAAGGAGCCTTCCGGAATGCCTGAGAGGTGTTTGTAGAGGAGGGTGTGGCCGGGCGGAAGGCAGGCCTAGGTGACAGGAGCTGCAGAGGACATGGAGAAACCCGACCATGGGGCGGCAAAGTGCTGCATTCACTCTGGAAAACAACCTGGTAGTGCTGTGGCTCATTTGGCTAATCCTCTGCCTGCAGCGCCCGCACCGCATATGAGCACCAGGTTCTGGTCCCGGCTGCTCCTCTTCCAGTCCAGCTCTCTGCTGTGGCCCAGGAGGGCAGTGGAGGATGGCCCAAGTGCTTGGGCCCTGCACCCCATGGGAGACCAGGAGAAGCACCTGGCTCCTGGCTTTAGATCAGCACAGTGCGCCGGCCGTGGCGGGCATTGGGAGGTGAACCAATGGAAGGAAGACCTTTCTCTCTGTCTCTCTCTCTCTCACTGTCTTAACTCTACCTGTCAAAAAAAAAAAAAAACAAAAAAACAAAAACAAACAAAAAAAAAAACCTGGTAGTTTTTCAAAATGTTAAACAAAGTTGCCAGATGACCCAGTAACTCCCCTCTGAGTGACAGTTCTAAGAAAGTGAAAGTATATGTCATCACAAAGAGGTGGAAATGAGAGTTCATAGCAGCATCATGCACATTGTCAAACTGGAAAGAACGCAGATGTCCATCAACTGATGAAAGGATGAACACAAAGTAGCATATTCAGACAGCACAGCGCTGTCTGAGTGACAGCAATGTTCTAAAATTTGTGATGATGGTTGCACAATTCAGTAAATGCATCAAAAAAGTTTAACAGTGAAAATGGGGTGAACTGCACAATAAGCAAATCCTACCTCAAAGCTCACACATGCACACACACATCAGAGATGTCAATCAGGAGGTCAGCGGAGGAGGAGATGCTGGCCAGACGTCAGTCAAGGGATGCTCGAGGGATCCCAGATGGCTGCAGTGAGTGACCGGAGGTGCAAAGCAGCTGGAATGGTCTCAGAGGCCCGGGAAGGACCAGCAGCTTGAATCCCAGCGGCTGAGGGGTGCAAAGGGAAAAAGACTTAAGAATATTAAAGCGGAAGCCCAATCCCCTGGAAATAAGCTACCAGGTGAAGGAGGGCGTGGCTTAGGCAGGGGTGAGGGGCGGGGGAGCGCCTGATCATAGCAAATGTCAAGTCCAGTCTGGCTGAAAGGAGTAAGGGATATGAGAGAAACAGGCATATTCGCTCAAAGGGAATTCAAGCGTTAGGGACCCCCACACACCGGGCTCCTTCCAAGTCCCCGGGAGATGCCTAAGCAGTTCACTGAGGCGGTCCACAAGGTGTCGTAAAGTTTGCAATGGTAGGCAGAGGATGAGGGTCTGGCAAAGCTGGGTTGGTCAGAGCGGAACTTCTCTCCCACCAGAAACAGTCACTAGTGCAGGGCCAGAAGCTATATACACGAAACACCTTTTTCTCTCCCCCCCCCCCGTTTTTAATGGGATTCATGCGAAATTGAAGGAATCCGAGTCCGTGTGTTGGAAGGGCACAGACCAGCGACAGTTCTACAGAGAGCAGCACACATGAGGCTCAAGTTACTGTGGGGAGCGATTGGTTCATTATTTCCTGATTATGAGTTATTTCGCTGAATCCATATCCAAAATTCGGTTTTATATACACATTTTGGTCTCTCTAGTAAGAGTCACACATGGGACCGGCGTTGTGGTGTAGGCAGGTAAAGCCACCGCCTGCAGTGCCGGCATCCCATATGGATGCTGGTTCAAGGTCCAGCTGTTGTTTCACTTCCCATCCAGCTCTCTGCTGTGGCCTGGCAAAGCAGCAGAAGATGGCCCAAGTGCTTGGGCCCCTGCACAGGCGTGGGAGACACGGAGGAAGCTCCTAGCTCCTGGCTTCGGATTGGCGCAGTTCCAGCCATTGTGGTCATCTGGGGAGTGAACTATCGCATGGAAGACCTCTCTCTCTCTCTCTCTCTCTCTCTCTCTCTCTCTCTTTTTCTGCCTCTGTCTCTCTGTAACTCTGCCTTTCAAATAAATAAATAAATCTTTTTTTTTTTTTTTAAGATTCACATATTTCCCCCCTGTGCCTGGAGGCTCTGGCTTGATTATTCAGGATTAAAAGAGTTAATAATAAAGGCAAAGGCATTTATTTTAGTGCCTGACACATAGTTCATGCTGTATTTACTCTTGTAATTGATTACAAAAAGAAAACCGCCGTAACGATGATGGTGTTATCTATAAATCGCTTTTCCATTAGCCACACCACCTAGCCCAGGCTTAGGCACACCAGGTCATATTTAGAAAGATATTCAGTAACGGGGCAAGGCTCCAACTTTTGAGATTCCTTCCACACTTAAACTCTCACAGCTTATTTTATGTCTTTTCTAAAATGTTGCTAAGTGTTGACTGTTTCTTTAAAACATTAGCCGTTGGTTCAATTCAACCAACTAACTTTATTTTGTTTAATTTCTGCTTTTATCTTAATGTGCAGGCTGTTATGTTTTCTAATCACATTTAAGGCCATCCATTTTCCTCAGAGTATTGTTTTGACTGCACTGCGGCTCTTAGGAACTGAAGGGTAAGAAGCGCTTAGCGCACTGAGTTCTTCACACTCTTGCTGCCTTTAATCTGTGCTTAGTCAACAGGCATGGACTTGGCATTCCCAGGTCACCCAGGTGAGCACCCGCTGAGCAGTTCGTTTCAGTCCTCTCCCCTTCGCGCCCCTCGCCTCGCCCGCAGCCACGTTCCCTTGACACCGCGCAGGTGCTAAAACAATTTTTTTCATCTTCCGTCTCTTTCCGCGGTAAAAGCAGCTGTGGAACGACGATGGAAAAAAATAGTCCCTTGGCAACGGAGTTCTTTTACAAAAGGGGCGGGGCTAGGGCGGGGTTTAAGGGAGGAAGGCACCGGAAGTTTGTGATTCCTGTGGCTGGATTGGGTCCCGCGCTTCCGGGAGGCGGGCTCACTTGGGCGGAGGGATTCATTTCCCGCGGCGAGCGGCCCTCCGCCTCCATTTATTCCTGGGAAGTGGCGCGGGCGGCGGTTGCTGTGGTTTCCGTGTGGGGGTGGTGTTGTGGGAGTATCGTGTGTCCTTGTTCAGCCGTGGGTGGCTGCAGGTCGGGAGAGCGGGCGCTCGGCGTCTCTTCTTTGGAGTAGGGCGGGCTCCCTGCTTTCCCTTGGCTACTCAGCGCTCGTCTCTACCTCCGAGGCCTAGTTTGGCTTCGGGCGGCGGAGGGGAAGGCCGCCGGCGAGATGTTCAAAAACACGTTCCAGAGCGGCTTCCTCTCCATCCTCTACAGCATCGGCAGCAAACCCCTGCAGATCTGGGACAAAAAGGTCAGGGGCCGGCGGGGACAGCTGGGCGGGGAGCCGGGCCGCGCCCGCTCAGCCGAGGGCCGGGGCGGGCAGCCGCTGCTGTGCCCCGACCCAGAGCGGGTGCACGTGCGGTGGGCGTGGCGGGAGAGGCCGTGTCCTGCGGCTGCAGCGTACCTGGGACAGCGGGCCCTCGCCGAAAACTTCACTCGCCCAATCCTTGGGGGCCACGGATCCCCCTCAATATGGTGGGGTCGCTGGTGCCCGCCTCATAGCGTGAAATGCGTGAGCTTCCGTGAGGGAGCTTTGGAGCTGGAAAGAGGAAAGGATGCGGCTTCCACGAGGTTTTACTGATAACGCTGTTTGGTGCCAGGCACGGTGCTCGGCGCTGGACACAGGGCCCTTGTTCGCGTGCGTCTCCCTTGTGGAGGCGCCGGGTGCTTGGGTTTCATTCATTTGCTCCGTCTCTCCCGCTGATCCCAAACGAGCTAGAAATCGTGGCCTGTGCACCTGCTCCACGCTCTGCGTAACCAGGGGTCCGTACCGCGCCTTCCGTGCCCAGTTTGTGCTTGGGGTAAACTGCATGGTGACGACAAGGGCTTGTCCGGATCAGTGAGCTCGGATCCAGGTGCCAGCCTGTTGTCTGAAGTCAGGCACCCACTAGGCAGTCCCGGGGCTCCAGGAGCGGCTAAGTAAGATCCAGCTGGCTCTGCGTTGCTCTGCACCTCATGGCTTCGGTTCTTCGTTTGTCATGAAAGTTCTCGGCCGTCAGCCCGTACCGTTTATTGAATATAAGTTCAGGAAGGCACCTTGTGTGGGCGCCAGGTGGCTTAAGGACTGTTCCTTGGTACTGTCCTCAGGGGAGAGGCAGAGGAGTAGGCTGAATGGTGTTTGTGCAGCGATTCAGGGCAGCAGCCTAAAGCAGCAGTGTAGTGGTCAGGAAGCCAGGAATTCCGGGATGCATCTCACGTCCTGTCGCCACAGGTGAACGCTCTGGGCCGCGGCCAGGGTTGGGGGGACGTGAACAGCCTCTGCCCGTCGTCGCGCGCAGCCCTGCTCTGAGGCAGCTCGGAGCGTGCTGTGTTCCTAGTGCGGTGTGCTGAAGACGGTTGGAAGGCCGAACAGCAGGAGGCCGGGCCTTTGCCGCTATGGAAAATCTGACCCACGGCTTTCGCACGATTGTACTGTCCACAGCTAGAGCACAGGAAGACACTGTTTCACTCTTCACTCTGTTCCCGAGTTTTAGTGTTGAGGTTTTGTTCTCAATGGAATAAAGCGGAGAGAACCCCGAGCGAGTGTACCTGGGAACTCCACAGGGACGATGGCTTCTCAGCTCCTGCTGAGTCAGTCAGGGGCTATGGGAAGGCGTGCAGAGAGCAGCCGTGCGTGCCAGTTGAATTCCACAACTGCATTCTGATATGAAGATCAGTATTAGGCAATTGAAACAGAGAATGGGGCTTGACCTAGGAGGAGAGGTTTCCGGAGCAGGCCAGGGACTTACTAGCACTGAAAGAACGCCACGTAGGAGCCCTCGGGATTGGTGAACGTGCCGGGGTTGCCAGTTTGAGCCCTTCTGTGCTTGACCTGCTGGGTCTTATTTTCCACATGCGCTTTTTGACTAGTCAGCATGTTTACACTCGGAATCTAGAAGCAAAGTAACCATGGTGCTTCTTGTCTCTTAACAACGCCACTAGAGGTCCGACGGTACCCTGATGACATAAACAGGTGTGAAAACACTGTTATGTGCAAGGGCAGGGTGACAGGGAGTAAATTAAACAGGCGTTTCAGCAACAGAAACCTGATGAAGGAATTGTAAGCAGAATCCTCACAGTAGAAGTTACCAGTTTCTCCTCTTCTTATTCAGACTGGATTGAAAAATGTTTGTTTTTACAAAAACAACCAAAATGTATTTATTTAATATATATCACAAGAACTCAGAGACTTAATGTAAAAAAACAAACAAAAATAACACCACAGCTCAAGAGAGAGTCCAGTCCAGAGATCAGGAACAGGACAGACGTCTCAGGAGGAACCAGGAGAGACGACAGCGCAGGGGGAGCTGGGCGGCCGGGTCCGGGGGCTTGGCTGGAGACCTGCTCCAGGTGGGTTCCTTGCAGGTGCTTCTTGAAAGCCGTGGGGTTTCTCCAGAGCTCCGCGGTGTGTGTGTTCGAAGGGCTGTCGATGTGGGGCTCGCCCAGCGGGCTCCGGATGGAGAGCAGGGTGGTCCTCATGTCATGTCCTTTGGGATGTCCAGGCAGAGTTCCCCTGCGTGTCCACGTTGGGGTGGTAGCAGGGCGTGAGGAGCTTTGCCGTGGGCGCCTTCTAAGGGTAGCCACTGGGGAACTCCACGAGAGCTTGCACCCTCAGGTCTGCTGTGCCGGCTGCTCCATGGGTGGTTCCTGTCCACTTGCCAAGGTTGTCTGACTCTGGGAGAACAGAAATTCCTTTGTCGCCAGACAGCGTGAGCATCATTAGCTCCCGCTGTAGCCGCATGCCGTGGCGCCTCAGCTCCTTTATGGGCAGCGGCAACGCTGGCAGCGGCTGGATCGCGATTTTGAGAGGCCATTCGGGCAGCACTTGGGCAGGGAGGCAGAACGAAGAACGCGACTGCAGCTCGGAAGTGTCGGGTGAGTCTCCCCGGTGCCCCGCCAGGGCAGGGAAAGGAGAGGCAGGAAGGGGAAGTTGGAGGCCGTGTTTCTGGGCTCTGTTGTGCGAATGCTTCTCCCTAATGTGTCTTCAGAAAGTGTTGGGAATCCAGGCCAGGGCAGAAAACACTTTCGCAGACTTACCAAAGATGTAGTGGGCAGCCACTGAGTGACAGGCGTTGGGTCGACCTGGGAAGAGACAGAGCTGGGAAAAGCATTTTCCTTGCTCCCAGGGAATAAAGCAAAGTTGTAACAAGGGCAGAGTTTGATGAGGAAGAGAGGACAGTCCACCTTTATGTAGACATGACCCCGACCTTGCCTGTAGGTACATATTGACCATGGCGCCTATTTTTGTTACTGTTTTGATTTCACAAAACTTGAGTCTCCTTTCTGAATTTATACAGGGAGAATTTCTGTTCGGTTTCTATGAAGAATAATCTTGAAAAATTAGGTTCGACTTCTGTGTAGGCTGTGTCTCCTTACAAACCTGAGAAGTGAATGTGGTTTCCACAATACCAGTGAACTTGCAGGCGAGCCTTCTCCTCGTGTTTGAGCCCCTGCAACGGACCTGCCACGCGGATGCTCATACCCGGGAGGTCGAGGAAGGCCTCTGCGACCCTCCCAGCCATCTCACACTTCACGTTTCAGCTTGAACATATTTCACAGGGAACCTAAGTTAGGTCCCCAGTGTGCTCGTGTGGCTCTCTAGCTCACGCTGGGCAGTCCTGCCCACTGTGTGCCACCCACTGCCTGCACGTCCCGTAGGAGGAGAATGGTGTCATCCTGAAAGGCCAGTGCTGGGCTGTGCTCAGACACCTCGGGGCTGCTTCCTGGCTCTGTTCTCGTCCAGTTGTGTGGCCTGGGGCAAGTACTTTTTTTGGGGGGGAAAGGTTTATTGTTGGGTGGGAGAAACCCGACAGGCTGCCTCCCTGTGCAGGAAAGAACAGTGGCAAGTACTTAATCACATGGTTTTCTGGTCTGCTTTCTACTTATGCCTATGCAGATTAAATGAAGTGTATCTAAAAGGCTTAGCAACAGAGTTATGGCATATAGTATAAAATGTGGTGAGGAACCAAGGCTTATTCAAGACTAAAATAATGGTTCAATGGTTCTAACTGTTCCCAGCATCCATGCCTATGGATAGAAAGTGCAGAAAAACCAGACTTCAGAAATGAGAGTGGGTTTGTCCTTGCACCATGGCTTTCCTGGTCCAAAGCTCATAATGTAGCTCCAAGGCCACCCGGCCCATGGTAAGGCACTCTTAGCAGTAGCCCCTACACAATAGAAAGAAGTTCTGTTCTCTCCCCTTCAGGTTTCTGTACTGGCTGCTCCCACCCCCAGTAGTCCCCAGATCACAGTTCAGAGGTACTTCCTCACAGAGGGCTTCCTGACTGCAGACTGAGTAAGCTTCTAAGTAGTCACACTGGAATTAGCTTTTGAAGATCTGTACTCCTGGGGACAGTGTTGTGGCTCAGCGGGTTAAGCCGCCACCCGAGACACTGGAATCCCATATGAACATCAGTACTAGTCCCGGCTACTCCGCTTCTGATCCAGCTCCCTGCTGCTTTTCCTCGGGGGATGGTGGAGGATGGCCCAAATGCTTAACAGGCCTTATGAAGCTCTTGGCTCCTGGCTTTGGCCTGGCCCAGCCCTAGCCATTGAGGCCATTTAGGGAGTGAATCAGTAGATGGAAGATCTCTCCCTCCCTCCCTCCCTGTCTCTGTCTCCCTTTGTCTCTCATATAAACAAATAAATCTTAAAAAAAGTACTACTAACTACATTGTTTCTTGATGATAGAGGCCTTTTAAAGTTTTCAAGCCTCTCATTTAGAAATTAGCTTTGTCATGGGAGACCAGGATAGGTACCTGGCTCCTGCCATCGGATCAGCGCGGTGCACCGGCCGCAGCGCGCCTGCCGCGGCAGCCATTGGAGGGTGAACCAACGGCAAAGGAAGACCTTTCTCTCTGTCTCTCTCTCTCACTGTCCACTCTGCCTGTCAAAAAAAAAAAAAAAAAAATAGCTTTGTCTTGTTTCATGTTCTCTTCTTGGACTAGTGGCAAATCTTAAATTTATTAAAGGACTCATGCTTAATGTAAATGTTACTTCTGGTTTGCAAGGAGAGTACCAGGAGGTTCTATTCCCACATACGTGTAAAACATTGTATAAGTCTCAGTCATTTTTTTTCCAGCAAAATTTTATTAATTTGAAAGGCAAAGAGAGATAAAGATCTTTCACCTGCTGGTTCACTCCCATAATGCCCACAACAGCCTTGGCCAGGGCAGAACTAAAACCTAGAAACCTAAACCAGGTCTCCCATGTGTGCAGCAGGGACCCAACTTCTTGAACCACCGCCTGCTGCCTCCCAGCCTACACATTAGCTGGAATTGGGAGTGGAACGGCCACTCAGACCCAGGCATTCTGCTAGGAGATGCAGGAATCACAAGCAGTGTGTTAACTGCTACAGCCGGCATTCTCAGCTCAAAGGCCACAAGATGACACTGCTAACTCTTCCTGAATTCCTGTCAGCTACTGCTGTTTCTCCTCTTCTCCCAAATAAATCCCCAAACACAGGCTTTCCTTGTTGTCTCACTGGCTAGTGTTAGAGTCCTTTTCTCTGTTCTAATTTTTAAAGTGAACAAAGTATCCGGAAAAAAACTCTACACCATAGTTTTTAAGGAGTAAACCTTATTGGTGCCCGTTACTGAGTGCATCTGGGCAGAGAAAGATCCTTGGACTCGCTGTTTTTCTGACCTTCCCAGAGTCAGTCAGATGCTATTCGTCGTTATTCTGACGAGAGCTTTTCCGGCCATTGGATCGGGGCTTGGGTTTCCTTACAGTCGTCCCGTTGAGGCTCTGTTAGGAAGAGTCTGGCTAGCAGTACACGTTATTGTCCCACGCTGACTGTCCCATGAGGGTCTGGAGAAGCTCAGAGCTACCTGCTTGCAGTCCAGGTAGATCTATAAAGGGCTACAAAGGAAGAGGCCCTAGACTGGCAAGGCGCAGGTGTGAGTCAGAGCTATGCCCGGTTCGCCCCACAGAGGGCGCCCTCAGCCTGTTTTCTGACTTGGAGCCCGGCCGACTCGGGGCAGAAACCCTCCTGCTGAAATGGACAGCTCTCTTGGCTTAATGTGAATTGGAACATGTGTCATTAAGAGTAGGATGCCAGATGGCTGGGGTGCAGCTGCCTGCCAGGGTGAGTGGGTGGAGCCAGAAAACTAAAGTGGGGGGAGGGGAAGGGAATGGCTACAGCTCATATGTTATTTTTAAAGCACTCATAGAAATAGAGAGCCTTGGCCAATTTCCTCCCTATCCTTGTAGTGTTGTTTTTTTTTTTTTTTTTCCTCCTTCGGTTTGATCCTCTTCCCTGGGGCTTACATTAGAGGAGAAAAAAAAATTAGTGTTCTTTATTGGTTGCCCAGCAACCGTGGAAAGCCTGGGAGAGGGCTCTTGAGCTGGACTCGGAAGTCTGCTGCACTCTTGGTGCCTGCAGAGGCTGAAAACCACTCGGATCTGTAACTGCCAGTGAGCGGGGCGCTGGAGCTGCTGGAGGACCTCCAGCGCAGGAAATAAAAATCCTGTAAGCTCATCGTGGCCTTGTTTTCAAGGAATAAACCTCCTGGGCCACGCTGTGGTAACAGGAACGTATCCCGAATGAACAAGTGGGAGTAAGCCGCTCCTTCTGATTGAGAGAGGAAAGCGAGACCCTGCTTCCACCGTGGGCAGTGAAGGCTGACCACTGTGTTTTAGCTTCTTCTCAAAGCCAGGCTGGCGGAAGTGGATGCCTTGCTAACAGATCTTGTTCATGTCTCTTGTGTGTGTCAGCAGCCGTCTGAGGAGAGGAGTTGCTTCCTGGAGGACCTGACTGAAGGCAGTGAGGCAGACCTCCCAGTTGCCCTTTCTCCTGTGGCCCCAGCTCTAGAGTCTGGAGACCTGGCCTTGGGGCTTCCTGCCCTCAGCGTTCCCAGCTCCCAGCGCTAGCCTTCCCCACCTCATTTTCCTCGTTTCTTCCAGTGAGTTTATGTTTGTAGCCCTTTGAATTTAATAATGGAGAAAAATCATAATTCACTAGCAAATCAATTTGGTTTCGAAGCTCTGAAAGCTCGTGATATGGGAATGCTTGTGTTTTTCCTCTTTGGGGGCTGAACTTTCTTCTTTGGGCAAAATTCTGTTTTGTTTGTCCCCCAGCCAAGTTCACACTCAAAAGAGACTAGCCGGCATACCTTCAAAACCCTGCCTTTCCCCTCCCGGCCTCTCATTGTGGGGGCGATATGCATTGTGCGAGAATTAAACCTGAGAGAGTGGCAGTTATCCAGTAACACCACAGAAGTCTCTTTAGGAAGTTGGAAAGTCCAGCTGAAAGCCGGCTTCCCTCTGGGGCAGAGCGTGGGGACACTGGGACTCCTGTGGCTTCTATGGGAGGCCGCAAGGCATTGTTTTCCTCTGTGAACACCTGAATGGGTCAGATTTGCTGGCATGTCCTGATGAAGTCATCTGCTAGAAACTCTGAGGTGGGCAGAGGCAAATCCCATACTGTTTCCTCCCCGAGAGATCGAGATCAGCTGATCTTCTGGGGCCGAGAGAGGCCTGGTGGAAATCTGGCCTGAGAGACCTTTGGGGACATGAGCTGGAGGTCTGGCTTTAAAAACACCAACGACTAAATAGTGACGTGTTGCCTCTTAGCAACAGTAGTCTTCTGGCCCTAATTACTTCTTAATCCTTTAATTTAGCCATCTATTTGATCTTTGCTGTGTGCACCTTTTAAAGAAAGAATGTTTATGTTAAGGAGAATAATTGTGGCATGTTATAACATTAGTGTTTGCATCTCGTTGGAATTACTGCCAGTTCTTATCGGTTGGCCCGCATCACATTATTTGGCGATAATTTATTGGTTAATTCTTCCTTCACCAATGAGTCTGCCTGATTTTCCACAGAAAACGCAGGAGGCATATCGCCACATTAGTTGGGATCGTGTCTGTGGACAACGAGGTGGGCAGCACTGGCATGTTCTGCACAGACCCGCGCCTTTGTGCTCTTAATCTCCCTTGGACAGAAGCCCAGAATTCAAAGCAGAAGGGCATTGCGTGTCGCCAGCTTTGTTTGAGAAGCATTTCAATGTGACGCTTGTGTCTTGAGAACCCAAGAAATGCTTCATTGGTAGAGCTTGGGGGGCCCATCCAGCCCAGCACTCTGTCTCTGACAATGGACACCAAAGGATGTTTTATGGGAAAGCGTTCTTCATGCTGGCAGCTTCATGGGCCTTGTGATATCCCCCAGGATCTCTGGCTTCCTATAATAGTCCATGGTGGATATGTTTCCAGGAATATTTTCAAAACCCTCCTCGAACCTATTGATGTGTGCCAGCTCTTAGGGTGACAGATTCCAGAAGTCAGCACATATTTGAATGCTTAGCTTACGCCTAGCACAGTACAAAGCTTTGTAGAAGATAGAAATGATGCTTACTACATGGTCCCTGTTCTCACTTGGGCTTACACTTTTGAGGAGAGACGATTCAAGTCGCAGTTGTAGAAGAAGGCAGGCAGTGATGTCACTGTTCTCTGGGGTACAGCAAAGCGCGCTGCAAGTGGCTCGGGCTCTCAGGAACGGAGCTCACAGAGACCAGTGTCTAAAAACAGAATGCCATCGTATTAATCATTCATGTTGAAAGATACAGCTCTCAGACTCAACACTGTTCTCGCCCTCTCTATGCAGATGTAATGAAAAGCAAAATTGTAACCATGAGGCCAATTAATGAACAAGGAGAGCTTCAGTTAGTGGGATCAAGTCATAGGATCTGACAGCCCAGCACAGCCATTTTCACAACTAGAAGAAGATCACGTTGTCTTTCTGATGTGTCCTGTTCTAAAGCGGTGGATCTTTTTCTAATGCTGGCACAGCGTAGCCCTGTCTCCAGAGTGCCTTTGCCTATCGCTCTGTCCCTGTTAGGAGCTAAAGAGTTTAATGCTGGAAGAGAACTTCTTTCCTAAATGTTTTGAGAGGAGGAGTTGGTGTTGAATGTTGATTTCTTCCCATTATGTGCCTCCTACATCTGCAGCAGACAATACAGAACGATGGAGGATGAAGTGCTAAATTGTGTAGTCTAGACAATGTGAGCCAAAGAAGCGGATCAGAAGAGAGGTCAGCGTGGGCTGACAGTGCTAACGCAGGCCTCTGTGTGTGGCACAGATGGGACTTGAGTTCATACTTGCAGCAGAGATTCTGGAGAAGTCGACAAAGCAGCAAGGAGTAGGAGTGAGCAAAGCAGAGGAAAGATTTCACTCTTTCGGTCGCCACCCTCCTTCTCAGGAGTGCGCATTCCCTTGCCCTTTCTGGCCACGGTATGTGAGGCAGGATCAGGCAGTGGACAGCCTGGTGCATCCTGACTCTCCCACCTCTAGTCTGTCATCTGAGGGCCCTGGGGGTCAGTGTCCACGTTGGTAACACAGAAGCAGCACCACCCAGCTTTTCATTTTTGTTTTTGTGAGGATTGAGGGAATGGATGTGACACCCTTAAGTGCACAGGAGGCGCTCAGTACACGTTAGCTGAATCCAGTCGATTTCTTCAGGAAGGAGTATATCCTGACGTAGGGGTTGTGAAGTCACGTGGGATTCCTGTGGTGGCCGATGGCACCCTGGATAGAGGTAATAGCCTGGTGTCTTTATGTATCAGCTTCAACCGACTGTGTCTCCAACCTCTGTTGCCCTTTGGACTACAGTGATTTTCTTTAAATGTGTCCCAATTCAGCCTCAAAATCTTTACAAGATTGTTAGCAGTTATTACAGGACTAACCAATCTAACTTTCTTCCTGACAGGTGCGAAATGGCCACATCAAAAGGATCACTGATAACGACATCCAGTCCCTGGTGCTAGAGATTGAAGGGACAAATGTCAGGTAGATCGCCAACTCTGTTCTCCCGACACGATGTATTCGAGGGGGCAGTGGTCGTACGGTCGGTTAAGGGCACAGACTGCAGAGTCAGACCACCCCGTGTGGATCCAGCTGTGCTAACAGAGCTCCCCTTGGGCAAGTCACTGAATCCCCCAGGCCGCAGTTTGCTCGTCTGTAAAATGGACATGAGAACGAGACATCTCTATAACAGTAGGGTTATTGTGAGGATTAGATTGACGAGTATGTCTTAAACTCATGCGTAACACATGGTAAGCCCACTGTAAGTATTAGCTGTATTATTTAACCAGAGGGGAGGGGCGGGACACTGATCATCGGGTGGCCTGTGGTTTTCAGTGCCATGGTGGTCATAGTTTTGGTCTTCTAGAATCTCATGGTTCTCTTGGCTCAGCATTAAAATCTTCTCTCATTGAGAGGACTTTGAAGGGCCACTGCCCTGGCTTTGTTTTTCTGTTATTTTGTTGATGTCTCATCTTAACTTTAGTTGCTGAGCCGAGTATTTTTAAGGCATTATTTGACTTGGGGTGGAGGGTGATGAGTCTTAATCTTTGAGATCTGCGTTCCAGTTGATCCTCCTGCCCCATGTGTTCCTGCTGTGCATACCACAGAAGAAAGCAGACAAACAGTGAGGGTATTGGTATTTCCTCTCTCTGCAGCACCACTTACATCACATGCCCTGCAGACCCTAAGAAGACACTGGGAATTAAACTTCCTTTCCTTGTCATGATTATCAAGAACCTGAAGAAATATTTCACCTTTGAAGTTCAGGTAAGTAGAAGATGGGTGCATGTTCATGTTCACTGCTGCCTCTGCCACAGAGCCATTCAACTGAGAGGAGGAGGGGCTGTGAAACCATCTGTATACTCTGTGTGTGTGTGTGTGTGTGTGTGTGTGTGTGTGTGTCCTTGTCTGTGTGTCTGGTGTTATGGTGTAAATTTGGTATTAGTAATTGAAATGTAAGACTAAGTTTTAAATAGTAAGCACCCAAAATCTGATCAATAGCTGCAAGATGGGGCCAGCATTGTGGCACAGTGGGTTAAGCTGGTGCCTGTGTTGCCAGCATCCATGCGGGCGTTGGCATCCCATGTGTGCACTGGTTCAAGTCCTGTCTGCTCCACTTCTGATCCAGCTCCCCACTAATGCACCTGGGAAAGCAGCAGAAGACGGCCCAAGTGCTTGGGCCCCTGCCACCCATGGGTAAGACCAGGATGGAGTTTGTTTTGTTTTGTTTTGTTTTGACAGGCAGAGTGGACAGTGAGAGAGAGACAGAGAGAAAGGTCTTCCTTTTCCGTTGGTTCACCCCCCAATGGCCCTTATGGCCGGCGCACAGTGCTGATCTGAAGCCAGGAGCCAGGTGCTTCTCCTGGTCTCCCATGGGGGTGCAGGGCCCAAGCACTTGGGCCATCCTCCACTGCACTCCCGGGCCATAGCAGAGAGCTGGCCTGGAAGAGGAGCAACTGGGACTAGAACCTGGGGTGCTGGCGCCCCAGGCGGAGGATTAGCCTATTGAGCCACGGCGCTGGCCCTAGATGGAGTTCTAACTCCTGGCTTCAGCCTAGCCCAGCCCTGGCCGTTGTTAATATTTGGGGTGTAAATCAATGTATGGAAGATCTGTGTGTGTATGTGTATGTGTGTGTGTGTCCTTTCTAATTCTGCCTTTAAATAATTTGAAAAAAAAAAAAAGCTACAAGTTTAAGGATTAGTGTAGTATCATGTGGGGTGAGGGGTAATTATTTATAACTGGGTTATTCTGTTTTCTTTTGAAATTAAAGAATGTTTATGAAATTATTCTATAGTCTGACAGCCTGCTGGTTGTCATATGTCATAAGCAGCTGATGTTGTCTTAGCAACAAACAAGATCAACTTGCAGCTTCCAGGCCATCTGCATCCACTGTGTGGCCTGGCCTGCGTCTGGTCTTTTTGCTTCCCTCTGGGTATCCGCCTCGGGAGACCAGGCTGCGGGAGTTCTTACTGAGGTGGTTTCGCTTGTGCCGAGCTGCAGTGGCCTGACTCTTGCCCTTGTTTCCCAGGTGCTAGATGACAAGAATGTGCGCCGGCGGTTTCGGGCGAGTAACTACCAGAGCACCACCCGGGTGAAGCCCTTCATCTGCACCATGCCCATGCGGCTGGACGACGGCTGGAACCAGATCCAGTTCAACTTGTCCGACTTCACCCGGCGAGCCTATGGCACGAATTACATCGAGACGCTGAGGGTGCAGGTACCGCTCACTTTCCAGACAGAGCCCAGGCCGGGGAGCGCGGGGGGCGCTCTGACCCTGGCTTGTGGCAGAACACCGTGGGCTTCTGGCTCAAGTTTCCAAGTCTCTGTCTGGGGGGCTTTGTACTTGGAAAAAGCTCAGATACAGAAGGCACTCCTGCCAGAATCCGCGCTCGGGCCCTGCTGAAGAGGGGCCCGTGAGATGAAGCTTAACCAGGGTGCGGGAGGGGGCGCTCTCAAAGTCAGCCTTGCCTCCGCAGATCCACGCCAACTGTCGCATCCGGCGGGTCTACTTCTCCGACAGGCTGTACTCGGAAGATGAGCTGCCAGCAGAGTTCAAACTGTATCTTCCAGTGCAGAACAAGGCGAAGGTGAGCCGGCCCTTCTCGGGAGGGCCAGACAGTGAGCTGGGGCCTGTGGCTGCAGCGCCTCTGGCCTGCCCGTCACCTTGGAAGATCTTAGATCTTCCTCCAGGGTCAGCCCTGTGTCAGCATTGCCCCTAGGAAGGACTAGGACTGTTAAGCTGTTCCACGGCCACAAGGGGACCCGCCCCTCCCCGGGGCCTCCTTCCAGCGAGATCTTCCAGCTCAGCCTCTTTATCAGCCCCGCAGAGAGGCCCCTCCTCACACACTGGTGGCTGCTTAAGTGCTGCAGGAGTGTGTGCGTGCCGCAGCCCAGTGCCCACTCCCATGTCATCGGAGGGGGTGGCTGGTGACACTATGCATTTTTTGAAGAGTTGTTTACTTGAAAGGCAGAGTGACAGACAGGTCTTCCATCTGTTGGTTAACTACTCCCCAAATGCCCACAAGAGCCAGGAGCCAGGAATGCCATCCGGGTCTTCCAACTACTTGAGGGATCATCCGCTGTTTCCGAGGCATGTAACAGGAAGCCCGGGTCAGAGTGGAATGACTGGGACTTGAACTGTCACTCTAGTATGGGATGGCGCCCATCCCACGTGGCAGCTTAACCTGCTGTACCACACTACCCCCACTCCCATTTTCTAATAACTTAAACTGAGCTTTCTTTCTGTTTTTTTTTTTTTCCCCCTCCAGCAATAACTGAGATACAACTCAAGGGAAAGAGCCTGAATGGGATCTTTAGTTTATAAAGGAAACTATCTGGAGGACAATGCAAAACCATATTTATATTAATCCCCTGTGCTGTGATTGCTTTATTTACTACCTGGTATCCCTTGTGTGGATCCCAGCGACCACGTGACTGCGGTGTAAGTACAGTGGTGCTGGGCACCGTGAAGCGCACGCGACTGCGGCCCGCCCCGGCATGTGGAAGAAAACTCAGCACGCAGCACAGAATAAAACTCAGCGTGTGGCAGTTTCAGCCCAGTTGCTCTTCCTGTGGCCCAGTCTTGGTTTTGTAGTATCCGCATCTATACACGCTGTGTAAGACTCATCGTCTGGAGAGGAATAAAATGCTATATTCTTGGTTTGTAAGTCTGGTCCCACCTTTCTTAATGGCGTTTCCCTTTCCTTTGTGATACAGGACAAGAACAGCGTGCAGTTGCACTGGGAACTCGCGCTGAGCAGTTAAAGACTAAGGCAGATGTGTACAACTGATTTGGGAACAACTTTTGAGATAAACTAAATGGAAAACACACACAAATAGTAAATGGCCAGTAGAATCCTCTCACTAGGAGTTGGATCTTAAGTGGAGCTTAAGGCAAGGTGCCATACGGTCCAAATTGCTCTTAATCACCTTAGGTAGGTGACATGCTGCAGCCCCGCGTGTTCTCTCTGGACTAGAATAATCTAGTCTTGTCTGCACTGGACCAGCTCACTGCTTCCCTGTCCGACTTCCAGATGGAGTCCCTGCTTGAGTGCGGAGTCACTGGCCGGAACCCAGGCTGTGCGCTGCTTTTCCCCCACCGCTCGTTATTCTGGGGCGTGTGCCTGTGAGGGGAGGGAGCCTGGCGCTGTTGCTCTTGTTAGTCCGCAGAAGGTGAGCACGTGTATTTGATGCGGCATTTCTGCGGAGGAGAGCAGCGTGGGGACAGACAGTCCTCGGGCGCCTTGAAGGACGCGCGGTGCTGACACCCGGGCAGCGTGGGTTTCCCAGCACTTGTGTACTTTGGTGTGCTATACCCAGACCTTTTTGGAAAGGTTATGTTTATGCAATTGAAAGTTAAAAGTCAACTAAACAAAAGGCCATTCCAGATCTGTGCTGTCCCCTCGCCACTTCCTTCTGGGTTTGGTTTCATTCCACAGGGGTGAGCTCGGGGTTGGCAGCACCAGCCGCTATCACTGGGGTTAGAGGTCTGCTGCTACCGTTGCCGCCTCCTGAGAGGTTAAGTGGCAAGAAGCACTCTTCTCCCACGGGCACGTCCTGCGTCTGTCTCTGTGGAGGGAGTGGTGCTGCTGTGCTACCCTGCGTGACTCGCTGAGCAATCCTCTGTCCCCAGTGGTCACAGGCCTCATAGCTCCGCGGGCTCAGTTAAGACAACTTTCCCGGGGGCCGGCGTTGTGATGCCGTAGGTGAAGCTGCCACCTGCAACACCGCATCCCATTTGGGTACCACTTTGTGTCGCGGCTGCTCCACTTCTAATCCAGCTCCCTGCTGATGTGCCCGGGAAAGCAGCTGAAGATGGCCTGAGTGCTTGGGCCCCTGGCATCCACGTGGGAAACAGAGTTCCAGGCTCCTGGCTTCAGCCTGGCCCAGCTCCAGCCATGACGGGCATTCGGCGTGTGAGCCAGCAGATGGAAGATCCCTCTGTGTGTGTCTAACTCTGCCTTCAAATAGATAAATCTTGGGGAAAAGAACACAACTTGCCCCTTTCTCTGTGTGCTGACAGCCAGGCTAGAGCCACCTGCCCTGTGGCTGCCACCCCTCTGCGAAGCCCCTGCTGGCTGAGCATGGCAGAGCCTGCTCTTTCAGGGCTAGCCTGGTCAGGTCTGGATGCCGTCCACTTCTCCATCTTTCCACATGCCATGGTCCACACGGTTAGACTCCATGGACCTGTCTCCCCGACTTTCCGGGGCAAAGCAGGAATCCTGAGAGATGGCCGGGGTCAGCCAGCGCCTTCAGCGCGGCTGCTTGTTTCCGGCCACTGTTCAGTGAACTCTTCCTGCGATCTGGAGTCTGTTACGATGAAAGATGCTTTTGTGGTGGCGAGGCGAGCCGAGCGGGGTTGCCGGTTCATCTGTGGTGCCAGCATGTCCGTGCAGTGCTCCTGGAGTTCACAGGAAGACAGGGAGGCTGTCTCCTGCACACAGAGCCCCTTTCACCCCCGGCCCCCGGCCCCTATGTATGGGGATGACCTCACCGCTGCCCTCCGTGGGGTGGCAGGCGGCAGCTGCTGGCTTCCCAGATGCTTCGCATATCCGTCCTGGAGGAAGTGGGGGGGCGTCCAGGGTGACGGACGTGGTGTCTGAGCTGGAGCTGGGCCACCCTGACTACACGGTCCCTTTGCCTTCAGCTTCCCAGCCTAGCGAGATGGCAGCTGTGAGGCAAGAGGCTGAGAGAAGATGGACAGATCGGTCAGGCTGCCTGGGCTGGAGGCTGGCCTTGTATGTTGACAGCCACTGGGGCAGGCTGAGTTGCATTATCCAGTGCCTTGGAAGTCGTGGCGCGTTGTACAGGAATTGGCTTCTAGACGAGAGGCGGAGTCAGCTGCACGACCTTGTGGATCTAGCACGTGGCCACCCTGGCACCCAGTGACTGCTTCCTCTGCAGCCAGGCTGGAAGACTGGCCCCATCCGGGGGCATTTTGGAGGGAAGCAGGTGTCCCGGAGACCAGCCCCCAAACTGCACGTACCTCAGTGGCCTTAGCTAAAGGCCTTGAATCACATCCTGCCTGCACCCCAGCCTCTCATTTTATTGATAAGGACACGAAGGCCCAGAGAGAAATGGGTCAGCTCCTCTGAGGGTGACAGAGATGGCCCGAGGCCCTGGGTCGCCCGTGGGAGTTACATGCCATCCCTCTCCTCCCTTGTGTTGGAGGTCCCCTGCCTGGAGAACGCGAGGGGGCTGTGACCACAGTGAGGGCTGGCCTGGTTGGTCAGTACGTGGCTGTGTGCCCACTGAACTCCAGGGCCTGAGGGTGAAAAGCTAGGGGATAGAGGTTTGTGTTCCACGGATGGATCATTAGAGTAACAAATGTTCACCGTGAATTCAGATGGTATGAAGAATGTGCAGTCAGCCCCAAGCCCCAGAGGTTGGGATGTCAGTCAAAGCCACTCGCCCTGCACCTGGCCTTCTGGGTCCACATTGCTGTCATTCTTGTCTCCCAGGAGCCTGGGAAGGCCTGGTACTAGGGGTCATTGCCTGCTTTTTTCTTTCTTCCTTTCTCTCTCTCTCTCTCTTTTAAGGTTTATTCATTTATTTGAAAGGCAGAGTGATAGAGGAGAGAGAGAAATTGAGAACTTCCATCTGCTGGTTCACTCCCCAAGGTCATTGCTGCAGCTGATTTAGGCTGAAGCCAGGAGCCCGGAGCTCCATCCAGGTCTCCCACTTGGGCAGCAGGGGCCATTAACCGCTGCCTTCCTAGGCACGTGAGCAGGCAGCGGGTTGGAAGTAGAGCAGCTGGAACTCGAACCCGTGCTCCAATATGGGAGGCCTAGGTCGCGCCAGCCCCCTGGGAATGGTTTCTAGGGCAGGTGGGGACAGCGCCTTACACTGATGCATGGCTTCCCAGGTGGCAGCATGCTTCCATGTCCCTCCCACATGGCACCCTTAGCATCCCGTCTGGAAGATCAGGTGCAGGGGCCACCCTCGTCCACAGACAAGCACAGACTTCAAAGCACTCATGCAGGCTGCAGGGCTCAGACGGGCCAGGCCGGGGAATAAAGCCCAAGGCTGCCCGTCATAAGGCCAGCCTCCTGCAGCGCACACAACACCTGCTCAGGAAGCATCTAGAATAGACTTCACGGGGGTGGGGTCCACAAAGGACAGCCCCACCTCTCCCTCAGGACGGGATTCTGCTGAAGCTTAGTTCAGGTTTTCAGGTTTTGCTTTCCCGAGTCCCTGACCATTTCTTCAGTCGAGGGTTGCTGAGTGAGCCAGGTTCTAAAAGGCAGTGGCGATGTGCTGGAGGGGAAGGGGGTGCAGGAGCTGAAGCTCACACGCCGTGTCTGTTGACACTGGCAGCTCACACTCAATGCAAGCTTGCCGTGGCCAGCAGAAGTTGTAGCACTTGTGTCTTCTTTTGTTGGATTTTAACACTGAACTAGAAACCACAGCCCAGGCATGACTGCCCAAGGTCACCCGGTGACGCTCCTAGTGGCCGAAGCAGGTTTGAGTCCGGCTGTCAAACCCCGGGCCTGGGCACTAAAAGCACTCAACTTCTTGGAGCCTGCTTTCTCCCCTAGAGAATGAGGCTGAGGACGCATGGGAAGCTGAGCGTGGAGCTGGGCTGGCAGATATTTCTGCGGGCAGTAGCTCACATCCGCCTGCTGTCTTCATGCTTTGTAAACACTGTTCAGCAATGGAAAGGAGCAAATGACAGCGAGCCGCAACAACACGGAGGAAGCTCACCAGCAAAACGCAGCGCAAGGGGCGGGCGTTCGGAACAGTGGCTCCCGCGCTGGCGGAGCAGCCTGTGTCCCGTATCAGGTGCTGGCTCTGCTGCCGACTCCAGCCTCCTCGCGCACATCCTGGGAGGCAGCAGTGACGGCTCAACGGACTGCGTCCCTGCCACTCACACGGGAGACCTGGCTTCTGGGAGCCATGACGCTGCGGGCATTTGAGGAGTGAGCCAGCAGATCAGAGCTCGCTCTTCAACTACAAAGACAAGAAAAATTAAAAAGCAAAATGCAAAGTGAAAAAGCACAAGGCGTACTAGGTTAACATGATCCCTTTATACAAAGTGTTAAGGCAGACAAAACAATGTGTAGCTGTAGGAGGCAGGAGCAGGCTTTACCTGAAGACGGTGGTGTTGGGGCAGGGCCACAGCCGCGGGACGGCCTCTTCAGGGGCTTCCCAGTGTCAGCGGTGCTCTGTTCCTTAGCCTGAGTAGTGGTTTTGTGTTTTTTTTTTTTTTTTTTTTTTTTTTTTACTTTCTCTTTAGTTATTCAAACTTCACAATTTTTAAAGATCAAATTCAGGGGCCGGCGCAGCAGGTTAAAGCCCTGGCCTGAAGCACCGGCATCCCATACAGGCGCTGGTTCTAGTCCTGGCTGCGCCTCTTCGGATCCAGGGAATCGGGTGTTAACTCCTGGTGTTTTTGCCGGAGTGAGCGAGTGGAAGTGATGGGTCGGCGGGTGGAGAGGCAGGTGTGGGGGGCAGGGGGGAGGGAAAGAGCGGCCCGCCCTGGGCACCGGCGCAGACGCCACCCTCTCCCCGATTCTAGCTTGTAGCTCACATCTCTCTACCTTTTCCAAACCCTGGAAATGCAGGTCCCGAGATGCAAGCCAGCAGTGCCTCCGGGCTGCACAGAGGCTCCCGGATTGGAGCTCTGCAAGACGGTGAGCATCTGGCTGGAGCATGAGCCTTGGAAAAAGTGTGCCTCTTGGTCTCCATGGTTCCTGGGGCAAAGCAAAACAGTGTGCAAGGGGCGGGGTTGGAAATGCATCGAGCAGAGCCCCTTGTAAACGGGTCTGAGACAGCCCGGGAGCCTCCTCGTCTGAAGGCTCGTCAGAGCTGTTGTGGGTTCTCTCATCACTTGACTTGCCCCACGCCTTGCTTCCATACAGTCTTAAACTGCGAAGCCTCCTGGTGTTTGAGAAGGAATGCAGTGAAATCAGTGACCGCAGTAAAATCTGTCCATAAACACACTAGCCTTCGGGTTCCAAGTCTCCCTCCTCCAAGATGGCCCTTGGGTTCACTCGAACTTAAAGCCTTCTTCCACGCTGGGGACCTCTTTTCTTGGTGTTGGAAACAGACCTAAACCTCTGACCTTGCGAGACAGTGCAAAACAGTAATTCTGTAGCTGGCTCCCCAGAGGTGAGCTACAGGGAACGCATCTCAGAGCCCTGGACAAAATGTATTAGCGCGGAAAAGGTCTGTGCCACCTGTTCTTCCAGCTTAGTGAAGGGGCTTGTCGATGCACTGAAAAAATGTTGTCATTTACTTATTTCACAGGCAGAGAGGCAGAAACAGATGTCCGGCATGGCGGCACAGCGGGTTAGCCGCCACCTGTAATACTGGCATATGAGTGCCAGTTGGAGTCTCAACTGCTCCACTTCCAATCCAGCTCCCTGCTGTGGCCTGGGAAAGCAGTGGAAGATGGCCCAAGCCCTTGAGCCCCTGCACCCACATGGGAGACCCGGAGGGGGCTCCTGGCTCCTGGCTTTGGATTGGTGCAGCTCCAGCCATTGCAGCCATTTGGAGAGTGAACCAGTGGATGGAAGGCCTCCCTCTCTCTCTGCCTCTGCCTCTCTGTAACTCTGCCTTTCAAATAAATAAATTAATTAAAAAAAAATAGAAGATGGCCCAAGTGCTCGGGCCCCTGCCACCCACCGGTAGAGCTCCAGGCTCCTAGTTTCGGCCTGACCCAGCCCCAGCTATTGCAGCAATCTGGGGAGTGAACCAGCAGATGAAAGATTCTCTCTCTCTTTCAAATAAATTATCTTTTTTAAAATATATTTTTAATAAAGATTTATTTACTTATTTGAAAGGCAGAATTACAGAGATAGGCAGAGACAGACAGAGGGGGTCTTCCATACTCTGGTTCACTCCCAAAACGGCCACAATGACTTGGGCTGAGCCAGGCCGAAGCCAGGAGCCAGGAGCTTCTTCTGGGTCTCCATATGGGTGCGGGGGCCCAAGCACTTGGGCCATGATCTGCTGCTTTCTCAGGCTCATTAGCAGGGAGCTTCATTGGAAGTGGAGTAACTGGGACTCAAACCGGTGTCCATATGGGATGCCAGCGCTGCAGGCCAGTGCTTTAACCCGCTGCACCACAGCGCCAGCCCCTAAAAGTAGATTTTAAATTCATGCCATCTTTTTTTTAAAGATTTATTTATTTAAAAGTCAGAGTTACATAGAGAAAGGAGAGGCAGAGAGAGAGAGGGGTCTTCCATCCACTGGTTCACTTCCCAGTTGGCCACAACGGCTGGAGCTGCGCCGATCCGAAGCCAGGAGCCAGGAGCTTCTTCTGGGTCTCCCACGCGGGTGCAGGGGCCCAAGAACTTGGGCCATCTTCTACTGCTATCCCAGGCTACAGCAGAGAGCTGGGTTGGAAGTGGAGCAGCCAGGACTCAAACTGGCACCCATATGGGATGCTGGCACTGCAGGCGGTGGCTTTACCTGCTACACCACAGCACCGCCTGCCACTTTCTTAGTGATTTGGGTTGATTGGTTTGTTTTGCTGTTGCATTGTATGGGTTCCTTATGTATTTCAGATATTAACCTTTTATCAAATATATGCTTTCCAAATAGTTTCCCTATTCTGTGGATTACCTTTTCACTCTGCTGTGGATGGTTTCCTTTGCTGTGCCTCTCCCCTGGTAGGGGCCCTTGATGCCAGAGAGCCTGGCTCCTTGGTTCAGCTCTGCCCAGACGCCTCCTGTCAGCCTCCCCTGTATTTCTTTTCTCAAGTGTAAGAACAGGAAAGCACGCAGTACTCATATTCCCACCATGCAAGACTACCCTTGTTAGAAATTTTTTTTTTTTTTTTTTTTTGACAGGCAGAGTGGACAGTGAGAGAGAGAGAGACAGAGACAGAGACAAAGGTCTTCCTTTTCCGTTGGTTCACCCTCCAATGGCTGCCGCGGCCGGCGCACAGCGCTGATCCGAAGCCAGGAGCCAGGTGCTTCTCCTGGTCTCCCATGCGGGTGCAGGGCCCAAGCACTTGGGCCATCCTCCACTGCACTCCGGCCTGGAAGAGGGGCAACCGGGACAGAATCCGGCGCCCCAATCGGGACTAGAACCGGGGGTGCCAGCGCTGCAGGCGGAGGATTAGCCTATTGAGCCGTGGCTCCAGCCCCTTGTTAGAATTTTTTCAGGGGCCAGGGCTGTGGCGTAGTAGGTTACACCTCCTCCTGCAGCGCCGGCATCCCACATGGGCGCCCCTTCAGTCGTGGCTGCTCTACTTCCGACCCATCTCTCTGCCTGGGAAAGCAGCGGGGGCCCCTGCACCGGCGTGGGAGACTCAGAAAAAGCTCCTGGCTTCCGACTGGCCCAGCTCCGGCCCTTGCGGCCATTTGGGGAGTGAACCAGCCGATGGAAGACCTCTCTCTCTCTCTCTCTCTCTCTCTCTCTCTCTCTGCCTCTCAAATTAAATAAATCTTTTTTTAAAAAAAATCTCTTCCTCTCCTCTCGCCCTCCCTCCCCCACTTTCTCTGTAACTCTTTCAAGCAAATCTTTAAAAAATGATTTTCTCATACACCGCTCCCAGTGTTTTCCTGTAGCTTATTACAGCCTGCGACTTCGACGGCCCCGCCCGGGGAGCAGGACGGCCCAGCAGCGCTCCTGTAGCTCCTTCTCCTTGGATCTGGGTGGGCCCTGCACCTGCTGGAACTGTCAGAGCACGGGGCGGAAGTGCGCTGCGCGGCTTCCCGGCTGAGTCTTAAGGAGCCCCACTGGCTTCCGCTGCTGTGTTCTTGCACGCCGCCATGAGCTCGGCCGAGGTTGTCTGGCGACGCTTGTGCAGACACGTGGAGCAGGTGAGAGGCGCGCGAGGCCCGGCCTGGGCTGCCAGCAAGGCCAGGCGCGGGACTGCCCAGAGGGCGGGGCCGCAGAGGAAGCCTCAGGAGCGCACAGAGTGGTGATTGGTTGAAGCCATGAGGGTGAGGGAGTGCCTTCGGTAGCCACTGATTACCCAGACCTAACACCTGTCAGAGGCGAACGAACGCGCAGTCCCTCATCTGGAGTGGGGAGGAGAGGATACCTTCAGGCAGTTGGGAGAAAGTGGGTGATGTTTACTTATTTCTTAACAGATGCTGCCTCTCTGTTCCAAACAGGATATGAGGTGGCTTATCAAAAATACATACAATGCAAGGGTTTCTTGAAAGCTAGAAGTTGGGGGAGCGTTGTGTGTGTGTGGGGGGCTAGTATTCGTGTAGTTCAGATGCTGCTTACAACGCCTGCGTTGCAGTTGGAGACCCTGGGGGGAGTGCCGGCTCTGCTTCCCATCCAGCTTCCTGTTCACCTGCACCCTGGGAGGCAGCGGGTGGCAGCTCAGGAAGCGGGGTCCCTGCCACCCACCTGGGAGACCCGGATGGAGTTCTGGACTCTGGGCTTTGGTCTGGCCCAACCCCAGTTATTGTGGGTATTTGGGAAGTGAACCAGATAATGGCTCTCTCTGTTCATGTGTGTGTCTGTCTGCCTGCCTTGCAGATAAAACTGCGGGGTGGGGGTGGGAGGGTAAATAAAGGCTGGAAGGAAAAGTACCACCAGGCTCTCCCAAGAAAGGGACAGCGGTGTCAGCCTCATCCAGGGCCTGTTCCTCACTGGAAAGACAGTTCCAGAGTGAGGGGTGTGGTCAGGTGAGGGGCCACGTGCTGGCCAGGCTGGGGTGAGGGCTTAGAGAGGCCCCCCTTCACATCCCCTCTGTCCCCTGTCCAGCCCCAGGGCAGGACCTTGTCCCCAGAAGCAGCGGCAATGGACGGGGGGCGGGGCAGGCTCCTTGCGCCCCGCCCACTGCCACCTGCCTCATCCAGCCGCGTGGGGTGAGGCTGTGGGTGGGGGGACTTCTTCCATTCCCCACCCCTAATCCCTTGCAGCTGCCGTGCTCCCCAGGGAAGACAGTTGTGTCAGGGAAGGGAAGCAGTTATTTTGAGTTGCTCACTCACTGGCTTGAGACCAGGAGCCTCAGGTGGCCATGCTGGGCCTGCCTCAGGGCCACCCCCACAGCCTCAGCCGCACCGTGACACGGCCGGTGGGGAAGAGCACCAGTCGGGGAAGCGGCAGGAGGCGGGGGGCAGCAGAGTCGGGGTCCCTGGCGTGGTCTGCATTGGCTGCGGGGTTGGGAGGGGTGGACACGGCCTCCCCTGCTGGGCCCCTGAGGCCCTGGGAACAGTGGAGAAGGAATGGCGGTCCCTAGACAGAGACGGGGCTTTGGGGGGGGCGGGGGGGGCCCACCACCCTTTCAGCCAGGCAAGACCCAGCCCCTTCTTCATGACTGACAGAAAACTGGCCTGGTGGACGAGTCCAACAGCCACTGCCCTTCCTGCTGGTGGCACCGTTGCCAGAGAGTGAGCCAGTGCATCTGAGCCCCTGGGCTTGGAGAAGCCAGGGGCCTGGCGGTGGACTTGGACTTGAATCCTGGCTTTGCTGCTTACCAACCATGAGCCCTCAGGACACGCCGTTAACCTCACCATGCCTCACAGACCTGGGAACCCTCCTGAGAGAATGACTGTGACAGCCCGCGTGAGCGTTGCCATGGTGACAGTGTCATCCCCTCCCCGGTCCTGTCATGTTTGGGGTCACTTCCAGGCCTGCAGAGAGGGTGCCAGGAGGGCGTTCCTGGCAGGGAGAGGAGGCACGTGGAGGTCCCCTCCAGAGACGAAGACAAGCTCCCACAGTGCAGGACGGGGAGAGGGGCACAGGGCTGGCTGCCCCCGGAGGACAGGGCCCACTCCTGTTTTCTTCCTAGGTGTCCCTAGCACTTAGGGCAGTGCCCGGCGTGGGGATGGTGCTTACAGATGAATGACTGAACCATTGGCTCCCTGGCTCTCAGGCCTTCCCTGTGTCCCTGGCTGGAGACAGCCCGCGGCAGATGGGCGTCTGGGCTGGTCAGCGCCCAGCATGTGGCTGTCTGGAGCTGGGACACGGAGCTAGAGAAGGGGGGCGTTCGCACCCGAGGCTGGGTCAGGGGCAATGAGAGCCGCGGGTGGAGTCGGCACCCGCAGCTCCTCCCCAGCTGCCTGCGGTGGCCATAGGAGGGACGTGGGGGAGGGAGGAGGGTGTGCTCCCACCTTAGAGACCCTCCCCCGTGTGGGGTCATTCCCCATTGTTCTCAGGTACCCTCACAAGCAAACAGTGAGCACCTGCTGTGTGTGTGTGGGGGGGGGGGCGTGTTGCTGGGAGCTGAGCTGAGCCGTAGCAGGTGGGAGTCCAGAGAGGGCCTCAGAACGTGGCCTGCACAGGCGGGCTGGGGGACGGGGAGCAGCGCTCTGCAGAAGTCTCCCGTCTGCGCCTGGGAGCTCAACCAGAGAAAGGAGCGGGGAAACAGCTTCCCAGGCCCCGGGCACAGCATGGGCAGAGGCCCCGAGGCTGGAGCAGCCCAGCCAGTTTGGGAGCTGCCAGAAGTTCCACGCGGCTGAAGCAGGAGGTGGGGACGGAGGGGCGTGGGAAATGGGGCAAGGGCAGAGCCAAGTGCCAGGCTCCGGGGCCAGCAGAGCCAGGCCTGCAGGCTGGCGGGCCTGGCGGCTCACTGCTGCTCCTGGGTCCCTTTCTCCATCTGCACGGTGAAGTGGCTGGCTTGCTGCCCTCTGGGGTCCTGTCCTAGGCTGGCGGGAGGTGGGGGGGAGGCATGGAGGGGGGCGTGGCAGTCGGAGGGGAGGGGCAGATCACCTCAGGCGGATGCCACATTTGGGCTTTGGGAAGACGCCGCTTTTCCAGGGACCAGTGCTGTCCAGCAGGGGCTGCGAACATTGCTCCAGGTTCCTCCTTGTGGCTCCTAGCCCCCTGGCTTTGCTGTTCCCCTGGGAGCCCTCCCCACCCATGCAGGAAGACCCAGGCCTCCCCCCCGCCCCCCGCCCCGGTCTGGCTTTTCAGGGAAGGCTGACTCACGGCCTTGGCAGCCCCTGGCTCAGCCTTCCTTCCAGCTGGGGGCCGGGGGGTGGGGACATCAAGCATCCTCCCCTTTCTCCCCTCTTGCCAGCTTCAGGCTTTGGTGGAGAGGTGGGGTCAGGTCCCAGGAGCCCTTTCTTGCACATTCTCGCCCGCATGGCTCACAGATGCACCTGCTGGGCAGGTTACTGCCCTGTGTTCCAGTGGGGGCTAAGGCTGCAGAGAGCGGGAGCCTGGCTGGTGGCACGGGGTGGCAGGGCGCGGCTCAGGGGAGTGACGGAGCTGCTCCTGGCGTGCACGGGCAGGAGGCTGGGTGCTGCCAGGGCTCTGCATGCGCACCTGGCACTGGAATCGGTCCAGCCTGCAGGAGGGCTCCGGGTGTCAGAGCTGACTTGGAAGAGCATCCTTAGCAGCATGGTGCCCGGGCCCAGGCAGGCAGCAGGTGTGACCTGTGGAGTGGCTGTCACCAGGGAGGTGGGTGCACATTGCCACGGCGGGGGTCAGACATCCCCAAGTGGAATGCCAGCTCTGCCTCTTTCTCTCTGTGTGCCGTGGGGAACCACCTGCAGTCCCCCGAGCCTCTCTCGGGGCTGGAGAAGGAGAAGTAAAATGATCTGTCCGTTCGTTCTAACCCAGCCCCTCCCGCCCTCCAAGGTGTCAGACATTGAGACAGGAGACAAAAGTAAGTCCCCTCATAGAATTTACATTCCAACCAGGGAAACCAACCAAAAACCCCATGGCGTTGTGGCGTGGCTGGTTCAGCCACCACCTGAAAAACTGGCATTGCATGTGGGCTCTGTTTTGAGTCCTGGCTGCCCCACTTTGCATCCTGTTCCCTGCTAATGTGCTTGGGAAAGCAGCAGGAAGTGGCCCAAGTCCTTGGGCCCCTGCCATGCACATGGGGGACCCAGATGGAGATCTGGGTTGAAGGCTTCTTCCTGGCTCAGCCCCAAACGTTAGAGCCATTTGGAGGAGTGAACCAGAAATGGAAGATCTTCTCTGTATTTCTCCCTGTCTCTTTCTCGGTAATTCTGCCTTTCAAAAAAAAAAAAAAAAAACCTTAAAAAATAACCCATCCTGACCTACTAAATGACAGGGATGGAGCCTGAGTAGGGTGATGGGGTAGGTCCAGCAGAGGCCGTCTGGAGAGTGTGGCCCCAGTGGGCCCCCTGGAGGAGGCGGTGAGCACTCACACCTCAGGGAGGGGCGTCAAGGGCACAGGAGCAGAGTGGGCAAAGCCTGAGGGTGGGCGGTACCAGGCGACCAAGCATCATGGCCAGCAAGGGGACTGGGGGGGGGGGGTGAGGATGAGGTCAGGGAGGAGGCCCGGGATTGGCTTGGGGACACAGGACGCGAGTCCAGTTCCACCCCCTCTTGCTGCCATCTGTGCCTTTCCTCACTTCCTGCCGTCACCCGGCCTCTTCCTCAGGGCCTTGGGCCCAAGGCTTCCCCCGCCGTGGTCTGTGACCCCTACCCGGGCAGGGCCCTGTAGCTGGCTGCCGCCACCTCCTACAGGGGGAGGGCCCTGTTCTGTCTCAGAGCCCCACAAAGGGCCCTTTCACCAGAGGGCACAGTGGGGGTACCTCGAGGGGCCGTGGTGCCCTCCTGCCCGTGGGCATAAAGACCCCCATTCTCTGCTGTGCACTTGCTATATGGGCAGGGGCGGGGGCGGGGCCTGGGCAAGGAGATTCTCCCTGCTTCTCTCACAGCCTGGGCCAGCCAGGAGCCAGGCCAGACATGGCAGTGGTTTGCAGGGGCCAGCCTCGCATGACCCTGACTGGCCTCAGCGCCTTGGGCAAAGAGCCCAGCACCAGGCGATAAGGGGGGTGCCTGCCCGGATCCCAGGCAGCAGGCTCTGGTCCCCAGCTGGGGCATGCAGGGCTGGGCTTGCGATCACAGCCCCCCCACCCCCCCAGCCCCGCAGTCCTGGGGCTCTGCTTGGCCAGCGGCTGGGCTTTGCCTGGACTTCTTACCTCGAACCCATTTCTGGTCCCTCATGACAGCTCCCACCTGCTGTGCTGCCCAGCACGAGGGAGGTCGGATGAGTGGGAAGCGCAGAGGGGCCAATGCAGAGGCTGAGCAGAGGCCTCCTGGTCAGCTAGAGGCCAGGAAGCTGATTGGCTGGGGGTGGAGTTGTGCAAGGAGTGGGAGCGAGAGAGCGCCTGGCTTCCCAGGTACAGGCGGCAGCTGAACAAAGGCCCGGGGGCGGGGGCGGGGGCGGGGGCGGGGGCGGGGTGGTGGTGGTGGTGAGCCTGCAGCCGAGGTGGAGTTGGGGAGGGAGGGTCTCAGCCAAATGGAGAAGGGCCAGCACGTCTTGCACCAGAGCCAGGGATTCATCCAGAAGCGGTGGGCCCTCCCCAGAGGGCGATGCGCACCTGCAGGAGGAGTTGTCTGGGAAGATGGGAGCCAGGAGTGGGGCTCTGGGGGAGGATGGGCCTGGCTGGTGATGGGAACTGCCTCAGGATGCACCCTGGCTCTGACCTTGCCATGAAGGGGTGGGGGCACCCATGGGGCTGGGAGCCCTGGGGTGCGTGTGGGCAGTGCAGGGCAGTCTGAGGAGTTGGTGGAACAAACTGGGGAGAGTTTCCCCAGGAGGGCTGGATGGGAGGCTCTGTGGAGCTGGAGAGGCTGGGTGGGTGTAGGAAGCAGTGAGATAGAAACAGAGGAGAGGAGCTGGCGCTGTGGCTTCGTGGGTAAAGCCTACCGCCTGCAACGCTGTCATCCCATATGACAGCTCGAGTCCTGGCTGCTCCACTTCTGATCCAGCTCCCTGCTAATGCACCTGGGAAAGCAGCAGAAGATGGCCCAAGTGCTTGGGCCCCTGCACCCACGTGGGAGAAGCTCCTGGCTCCTGGCATCCTTTTGGGGAGTGAACCAGTGGGTGGAAGATATCTCTGTTTCTTTGTCTCTCCCTCTCTCTGTAACTCTTCCTTTCAAATAAATACATAAATCTTAAAAAGAAAGAGAGAGGGAAGGAAGGAGGGGGAGGGGGCGAGCAAGAAGGCAAAGGAGGAAGCCCTGGGGAGTGAGCCCTAGAAAGACAGCGAGAAAGCAACAGAGGAAGAAAAGCCCAGGGGGGAGGGGAGGGAGCAGAGCAGCGAGCCAGGGGATTCTCCCCGGGCCCCCCACTTCCTGGCTCTGTGCAGGGCACTCACCCCGACCCCTAGGTCTCCTCGGCCAGCGTGGAGGCTGAGGCGAGGCTGGTGCTGCTCGGTTCCCAGCACACAGAGGGACCACAGCAGGAAGAGGTGGTTGGACGCATGCAGGAACTCGTGTGTGTATGTGTGTGGGGAGCAATTGTCCGTCTGCTGGCTCCCTCCCCAGGCGTCTGCAACAGCAGGGCCTGGGCCAAGCTGAAGTCGGAGCCCAGAGCCCCATCTGGGTCTCCCATGTGGGTAGCAGGAACCCAAGCACTTGGGCCATCACCTGCTGCCTCCCAGGTACATTAGCAGGAAGCTGGATCAGAAGCAGAGACAGGACTGGATTCCGGGCCCTCTGCTGTGGGGTGCAGCTGGCCCAAGCGGTGGCCCATCCTGCTGACCACAGCGTGTCTGCTGCAAGAAGGAGCAGGCCCACGAGGGAAGGGGACGAGGCAGGGACAGGCCATCCTCAAAGGGCGTGGACGTCCCTTGCCTGTCCCTGACTGACAGGACCCATGTGGAGGACAGTGGTGCTGCTTAGTGACAATGGCAGGGTGGGATGGGGGTTCTGTAGCCCAAGCTGGGAAGCTCCCCAAATGATTGACAAGGGATCGGGCCAACCTGAGTCAGGGAAAGGCCTCAGGTCCCACAGGCAGCGGAGGGGCAGCTCCCCATGGACGGAGTCCTGGAGGGAGAGCCCTGGGGATGGCAGTGCAGGTCTGGGAGAGATGCCCAGGGGCCTTGGCCTGGGCTCCGCAGGCAGCCAGACACCTGGTTCCTGTCTCACAGTCACTCGCCAGCTGCGGGCCTGGTACACCCTGAGCCTTGGGCTCCTCACATGGTGTGTGTGTCGGGGGAACAATTAACAGAGCCTGTCTCAGGATTGGTGTGACAGCAGGGATTCGGGGACGTGCCTCTACCCTCCCTGCCTGGGCTCCTCTATGGCCCTCACCTCGGCCCTAGGGCAGCAGGGCAAGAGCCATCGATGGAGTTCAGGTGGTAACACTGAGGCACAGCTCAGGCCTGGCTCACTGGCCCCCACAGGTGTCTTACTGACTCACCTGCACCTGGGTGCCGGCGGCTGCAGCCGTGTGTGCCTACAAGCGCACCCTTCACAACCACACACTCATGTACATGTTTGTGAGCACACACACACATACTCGCTCACACACACATACTCACACATGTGCACGAACACATGCATACAGGCCATGCACTCACACTCACAAATACACACACACACACACCCCACCCACAGGTACCCCAGGTCCCGCACTGCTGAGAGTGGGAGCGGAGAGAGCCTGGTTTTCCAGCTGCGGGGCTCCTCCTGCCAAGGAGAGGGAGGGAGGGAGGGAGGGAGACATGGGGCAGTGGTGGTGCCACTGGGATGGTGGGCGTGGGGGCCAGGTGGGGGTGGCAGCACTGGCTGCCCGTCCGGGGAAGGATCAGTTTTTCCCTGGCAACCTTCAGCTGGGCTCCTGCCTCCACCCCTCTCCTCCAGCTGCCTTTTTCGCTTTCCCTGGAACAAAGGCTGGGATGGGGCGGGGGAGGAGGAGGCTCCAAGGCCACCTTTTCCACGATCAACCCTGTTTCTGGGTGTTAGGGCCCTTGACTTCAAGTGAGCATAGTGAGCCTAACAAGCAGTGCGCAGTGCTTAGGCCGTGACGCACACTCGCCCAGCCGCACGCAGCTCCTCCACAGTGGCCCGGTCAGGCCCACAGCGGCTGCCCGCGCAGAGGGCACTACTGCCACCCCCAGCACCGGCCGTCCTGGGGCAGCACAGTCACCAGGACTGGGTGGGCCGCCCTCTCAGCCCCAACAGCGCAGAGCTCTGTCTCCTGGCGCACGGTTGTACGAATTGGTGAGCCAAACCCTCCTAGGGAGAGGATTCGGAAGGGTCTGGTATTTAGGCTCCTGCCTCAGTGAACTTCTGACAGCTGTCCTAAAGCTCTCGCGACGGTGGGAATGGAGCCGAGAGCCCCTTGGGTGGGCCAGTCTGGGCAGGCGTTTAGGGTAAGGGGTTTGGGGGAGCTGCTTGCCCATTGAGAGGAGAGTTGAGAGGAGTGGAAGGTGGACAGGACCAGAGAAAGATCCAGAAGCTGTGCACAGAGGCCTGTGGCCTTCCCCGCACCTGCTTACACTACCACGGGGAGGGACGTGGGACACAGCCAGAGAGAGATGAGGCCGGCGCTGGACCCCAGGCCTCTGCAAGGTCTCTGCCAGCCCCGGCTCAGGCCGTGGACTTGGCCGGTACCAGACCCGAAGCTGCTGCCCTCCCTGGACTGTGCTTGACCTGTCGGCTGCTCAGGGCCCCTCCAGGGCCACTCCAAGCTTGGCAGTGGGAGCTGCACCCTGGGAGCGCCCGCACGGGGGGACATGGATGCCACCCCAGGCGGGGGCTGGCGAGCTCTTCTCCCAGCTGCTATGGCCGTGGCCTGCCCTCAGCTCAACTGGTCTTGGCCACTGGGTGCCAGCGACGTTAGTGGCCGTGCCTGGGAGGTTACGAGCAGCGACGGGAGTGACGTGGCGGAGCGCAGCCTGGCCCCCTCGCCCCTGTCTTCGGTGCGCTGCCTCCCCGGAGTTCCTGGGGGCTCAGGCTGGGGCACGGTTCTCCCGGAGCCGCGCCTTTGCTCGGCTCTGTCTGGAGATTCCTGCTAAACCTCTGGGCAGGAATTCCCATCTCCAGTCTGCTTCCGGGGAGCTGGGCCCGACACCCACACCGATCCCCTGGGGGCCCCTCCCATGGGACGGAGTCAGGGTTGAGTGTGAGTGTGGCCTGGTCCTAGGGGCTCTGGAGGGCTTCCAGAAGGAGGTGATATTTGAATCGGGGTCCTGACGTCTGATTGCATTGCCTAACCTTTGCCTGCTTGGATTGTTAGGGGGGCAGGGAAGGATGTGAGCAAAGGCACGCTACAAGCAAAGGCCCTGTGGCAGGAAAAGGCAGGGTTTGTTCCGAAGAGGGTGTGGCCCTACAGCTGGAGGGCAGGGCTGTGGAAGGGAGGGAGGAAGTGAGGTTAGAAAGGAAGCCGGGGCCAGGCTGAGTGCGCTCCTTAGTGCCTTGTGAGCCAGGCCGGTGTGTTCAAGGCCACTCACCGCTGCTCTGTCCCACACAGGGACGGCGTGGAAGCATGGAATTCAAGTGATGTGATTTTATGTTGGTGTTAAAGTTTTTTTTTCTTTTTTAAATTATTTTTTTTTAATTTTTCTTAAAATTTGACAGGTAGAGATATAGACAGTGAGAGAGAGAGACAGAGAGAAAGGTCCTCCCTCCGTTGGTTCATCCTCCAAACACTGCGCTGATCTGAAGCCAGGAGCCAGGTGCTTCCTCCTGGTCTCCCATGCAGGCGCAGGGCCCAAGCCCTTGGGCCATCCTCCACTGCCTTCCTGGGCCACAGCAGAGAGCTGGACTGGAAGAGGGGCAACCGGGACTAGAACCCGACACCCATATGGGATGCCGGCGCCGCAGGCAGAGGACCAACCAAGTGAGCCGCGGCGCCAGCCCCTAAAGTTTTATAATACGAAGAAATGCATATTATGAAAGAAACTGTGGAGGATGTTCAAAATGTTGTGCACCAAAATAGACTCATACTCTTACTTCCATTTGCCACAAACTTTCTGAAGGCTGATGGCTTGTTGGACGCTTCCTTGCGGAGCCTCGGGGCCCTCACTCCCACACCCGCAGGTGCTGTCAGTCTAGCAGGTGAGCAGCTGTGATGACAGCCCCTGCCTGTCCCTGCCCGGCGCCAACACAGGCTGCCGCTCTTCCATGTGGGTCCAGTCCAGAGGCCGCCAGTGGTGGGGCTGAGTACAGTAGGGGCTTCCCTGGGGAAGGAGCCATTGTGGCCCATAAATAGGTTAGGCGGCCGGGAAACGGGAAATCCTGAAACACAATGCGGTCTGATGCGCAGGGGTTTCCTCTGGGCTCGGGGCTGGAGCGAGGATGCCTCTTGGGCCAAGAGCTTTGCTACAGCAAGAAAGACTCCCGACCGCTGGCCTAACCTGATGAGGGGCGGCTCGGGACGGCCGGGGAACCTGGCTCACGGGCCTGGCCGCTGGCTGAGCTCTGACACCAGGCGGCAGTGGCGGGGACTAGGGCAGCCAGGCCAGGGCAAGGGATTAGGTGTCCCTGCTCCAGGGTCACCCGAGTGCTTCTGCCAGGCCCTGTGCCCCAGGAGCCTGCGCGCCTCTTATGTCTGCGTCCGCAGCCCTGTCGCTGCCATGGGGTCTCCACGCAGAGCAGACGAGCCCCGGACTGACCCTATGTGGACCCCACCTGTGGAGACAGTGGATTCTTGCTGGAGAACCATGTCTCAGAAGAACCTTACTAAATAAGAAAAACATGTAACGAAACACAGAGTCCCATAGGAACTCAGTGTTGTTAAAATACACACAGGGGTCACAGGGGTGGCCGTTCAGTGTAGCGGCTACACTTGGGACATGCGTCCTGCGGCAGAGGGCCTGGGTTTGAGTTCCGGCTCTGCTTCTGATGCAGCTTCCTGCTAACGCTATGCTGGGAGGCAGCAGGTGACGGCCCCAGTCCCTACCATCTATGAGGAAAACCCAGACTGAGTTCCTGTCTCCTGGCTTCAGCCGGGCCCAGCCCTTGTGTTGTGGGCATTTGGGGAGTGAACCAGAGAAAGATCTCTGTCTTTGTGCATTTCAAATAAGAGTAGGAATAGACTAACACAAAAAATAACATGCAAACATAAATCCGTGTGAATGTGCGTGTGTGTGGACACAGAGGCGTGTGCCTAGGAGAGGCAAGAGGGAGGGCCAACAAAGTGCTGGGGGCGGGGGTGTGGCGTGGTGTGGCAGGGCAGGGCAGGGCAGGGCAGGGCAGGGCAGGGCCGTTTTTCTCTCTCGAGCTTTTCTGGACTTTCTAACTTTTCTACGATGAACTTCACATTTTTTTAAATCCTCAAATCCTGCAAAACCTGTGTTCAGGACATGGTGACACAGCAGGCATTGCATGGAAAGGCACAGGTGCGCAGATGGCAGGGGACGAGAACCACGCATGGGGGCTTACGCCAGCCACCCCACACGGACCAGCCCCACACCCCTGCGTACACGGGCAGCACCAGTGTTGAACAGTCTGGGCTCTCCAGTGCGTGCCAGAGTGAGCCTCATTGTGATGGCCATTATCCCTGGTCCCTGAGCCCCTTCCACCAGCCTCAATACTTTATCAGAAACCATTCAACACGCAGGAGTAGACAGAACCTGGGGGGCTTGGGCACACCATGTCGGTTCTCTGATTCACATTTGAAAAAATTATTTTTTATTTGAGAGGCAGAAACATAGAGATACCCCCCTATCCAGTGGTTCACACCAGCCAGGGCTACCCCAGGACTGAAGCCAGGAACTCCAGCTGGCTCTCCCCCATGGGTAAATGGAGTCCAAGCGCTTAGCCAACTTCTGCTTTTCCAGGTGCATTGGCGGGGAACTGGATTGGAAACAGAGCAACTGGGACTCGAACCCACGCTTACATGGGATACCAGTGTCACAGGTGGCGTTTTAACCTGATATACCATGACACCAGCGCTTTTACTTGATTTTGTAACAAACACATACCTCTAAGTAACCCATTCCTCTATCATGACACAGAACACACACCCCAAATGCCTCGCTGTCTCTACCCCATCCGCCTCTGCCTCCCTGGTGTGGTTTGAACAGGCTTTGGCTCCTCGAACTCACATGGAGGTTCCCACCCCATGGCCTTCTGTTAATAGTTTATGGGTGAAATCTTGATGGTTGATGGCCTAAGGGTGGAGACTTGCTCTGTGTAGGGGATTTGGGATGTGGGCCTAGTGGGAGGCCTGTGGCTCCTTGGGGCATGCCCTTGCAAGGTGGGGTCGTGGGAGCCCTGGGTACTTTGGCTTATTGTGCTTCCTCGTGCTCTCTCTGCTTCCTGGCTCCCGTGTGATCATTCCTCCACCATCCTCAGGCCTTACCAGGGGCCTGAACCCGTGGAGCTGCCAGTTCTTGGGCTGTGAACCCCCAAAACTACAAGCCAAAACAAACCTTTCCTAAGTAGCTCCTCTCTGGTATTTTTTCCCCTCCTTTCGGTATTTTAGTTAAAGTAATAAAAAGCTGAGTAACATACTTCCAGACTCTGAGAAGAAATCACTGTGTTTCCATCATAGATTAGTTTTGCCTGTTCTGGAACTTTCTATAAATGGGATCATACAGTTTGTGTATGTTTGTGTCTGCGTCTTTCATCCCATGTTATGTCTGTGCGATTTATCCATGTTATTGCAAGAGTTAATTATTTTTCTTATTGAATAGTTGTCTGTTGTGTAGACACACAAGTTGTCCACTCTCTTGTTGATGGATTCTTGAGTTGGTTCGGTTTTACTTATTGTTAATACAGCTGCTTTGAACATTCGCACAGAAGTCTTTTTGTGAACACATGTTTTCGTATCTCTTGGAATGCAATTTCTCCAGGAATGCAATTGAGCTAGCCTCTTTTCATGTCTTGCATTTCTTTTTCTCTTGCCTATATTTTGATCTTTTTCTTATTGGTTTGTAGGAGCTCTTTGATTGTTCATGCCGAACCCTAGGGATGCGAAAGCACTTAAGGCACACTCTTGCCCCAGACTCGCACGTGGGCCGATGGCTTGGACACAGACGTAACTGGGATGTGACATGGCGGCTGCTAGCATTCATTTGCCCCTGTGTTTATGTAAACTCATAGCCTGATCATGTCACTGCTGTGCCCAAACCCGTCATGGCTCTGCCTCGACCCAGCACAAAGGCCAGCTCAGCTGTGCGGGATCTCACATAAGCTGCTGCCCTGCAGCCTCTCTGACCTCACCTCCTGCCGCTCTCCCCTGTTTAATCTTCTCCAGCTGCTCCGGCTCCTGGCGCTTCTCTAACCCACCAGGCTCCATTCCTGCCTCAGGGCCTTTGTCTATGAGACTCGCTCTTCTGAGAACATTCTTCCCTAGATTTCCACATAATTTGCTTCCTGCATTCGGCTCATGGGGCTGCCATAACCAATTGCCGCAGCCTTGGTGTCTTAAACAAAAGAAGCCCATTCTCTTATGGTTCTGGAGGACTGATGTCCAAAATCCAGGGCCCCACTTCCTCTAAGGGGTCTGAGGGAGCGTGCCAGCTTCTGGGGGCTCTGGGGGTGCCTTGGTTTATGCGGGCTCTGATTTCACGTGGCCTTTCTCTCTCTGCCTATTGTGTGTCTTTCCTTCCTTCCTTCTTTCCTTCCTTCCTTCCTTCCTTCCTTCCTTCCTTCCTTCCTTCCTTCCTCCTTCCTTTCTTTTTTTGACAGGCAGAGTGGACAGTGAGAGAGAGAGACAGAGAGAAAGGTCTTCCTTTTCGCCGTTGGTTCACCCTCCAATGGCCGCCGTGGCCGGCGCTCTGCGGCCAGCGCGCTGCACTGATCCAAAGCCAGGAGCCAGGTACTTTTCCTGGTCTCCCATGGGGTGCAGGGCCCAAGCACTTGGGCCATCCTCCACTGCACTCCCTGGCCACAGCAGAGAGCTGGCCTGGAAGAGGGGCAACCGAGACAGAATCCGGCGCCCCAACCAGGACTAGAACCAGGGGTGCTGGCGCCACAGGCGGAGGATTAGCTTAGTGAGCCATGGCGCCGGCCTTGTGTGTTCTTTCTAAGGACCCTTGTCATGGGGTTAGGGACCCCTGAATCATCTCAAGATCCTTAAGGACCTTTCCCAGGTACATTGACTTCTAGGTCCTGGGGAAAGGTAAGACGTGGGCGTGTACATGGGCGTGGGTGTGGGTGTGGACGTGGACATACCATGCCTCTTTGGGGGCCGCCACCCAAGTCACTACAGTTTGCTCTTTGGTTCTCCAAAATGCACATTTGTAAAATACCCATTCCAAGATCGCTCAAAAGTTTAAGTCCATTGAAGCATTGATTTTTTTTTTTTTGACAGGCAGAGTGGACAGTGAGAGAGAGAGACAGAAAGAAAGGTCTTCCTTTTCGCCGTTGGTTCACCCCACAATGACCGCCGCAGCTGGTGCACTGCCGCCGGCGCACTGCACTGATCTGAAGCCAGGAGCCAGGTGCTTGCTTCTCCTGGTCTCCCATGGGGTGCAGGGCCCAAGCACTTGGGCCATCCTCCACTGCACTCCCTGGCCACAGCAGAGAGCTGGACTGGAAGAGGGGCAACCGGGACAGAATCCGGCGCCCCGACTGGGACTAGAACCCGGTGTGCCGGCGCCACTAGGTGGAGGATTAGCCTAGTGAGCTGCGGTGCCGGCCTTTTTTCTTTTTAATTTATTTATTTGAGAGGTAGAGTTCCAGACAGTGAGAGGGAGCGACAAAGAGAAAGGTCTTCCTTCTGCTGGTTCACTCCCCAAATGGCCTCAGTGGCCGTAGCTGCGCCGATCTGAAGCCAGAAGCCCGGAGCTTCTTCCAGGTCTCTCATGTGGGTACAGAGGCCAAGCACTTGGGCCATCTTGTACTGCTTTCCCAGGCTATAGCAGAGAGCTGTCCTGGAAGAGGAACAGCCAGGATTAGAACCGGCGCCCATATGGGATGTCAGCGCCACAGGTGGAGGATTAACCTGCACCACAGTGCTGGCCCCAGCAGCACTGATTTATATCCAAAATTACATCTGAAGATCATCACCCCAGATTGGTCCTAAATTTCGTGATCTAAATCAGATATGGGTGAGAATCTGAATATGAGCCATCCTGTGGCAGTCTCTGGCCACTAGTCAAACTAGCAAACAAGAATGTGCTCCCCAGTACTGTGCTGAGAAGGTATGGTAGGCATTTCCATTCCCAAAGGAAAAGCAATAGAAGGAAGAAATGGGCTACTGGTCTTCGGCAAGTCCAAGTCCAGCAGAGTCAGTGCAGCTTTAGGACTGGAGAGCCGTCTCTCGGCTCAGGGACTCCCCTCAGGGGCTCAGCCAGCCCTGTGTATGGAGTCCTGGAAGGCTGGCACTGTGGTGCCCACCCCTTCCAGGCCGCGCTGGCAGAGTTTCCGCTGATGTAAAGCTCTCAAAACCTTGTAGCCCTCCCCTCTCCTTCACAGCCTCCTGGTTGAGGGCCTCTCTGCTGGGATGGCTGCGTGGATCTGTGAGTCACACCTCTAATCCTTCAGCCATGTCACACCCTTGGACCCCTCTCCAGGGCATGATTTTTCAGCTGTCAGTTTCCTCATTTCAGTGTCCTCCGTAATCTGCGCAGGCCAAGAACATCCCAAATCCAGAAGTGCTGGCTCCTTTTTGTTTAACTGTCCCTTCCTTAATTAAAAAAAAAAAATTTTTTTTTGACAGGCAGAGTTAGACAGTGAGAGAGAGACACAGAGAGAAAGATCTTCCTTTCATTGGTTCAACCCCCAAATGGCCGCTATGGCCGGTGTGCTGTGCCAATCCAAAGCCAGGAGCCAGGTGCCTCCTCCTGGTCTCCCATGCGGGTGCAGGGGCCCAAGCACTTGGGCCATCCTCCACTGCCTTCCCGGGCCACAGCAGAGAGCTGGACTGGAAGAGGAGCAACCGGGAGAGGAACCTGGCGCCCATATGGGATGCCGGCACCACAGGCAGAGGATTAGCCAAGTGAGCCATGGCGCTAGCTCCCCAATTTCTTTTATTTATTTTAAAGGCAGAGTTACAGAGAGAGAGAGAGAGAGAGGGAGAGAGAGAGAGAGAGAGAGAGAGATCTTCCATCCACTCTTTCACTCTCCAGATGGCTGCAACAGCTGAGCCAGACCAAAGCCAGGAGCCAGGAGTTTCATCCAGGTCTCCTACATGGGTAGCAGGGGCCCAAGCACTTGGGCCATCTTCCACTGCTTTTCCTTGGCCATTTGCAGGGAGCTGGATCGGAAGTGAAGCAGCTGAGGCGAGAACTGGTGCCCATATGGGATGCCGGTGTCTCAGGCAGCAGCTTTAGCAGCTACGCCACATCGTTGGCCCCAATTTTTCTTCTTTTTTTCAATTTGAGAGGCAGAGAGAGGCAGACACAGAGAGACTTCTCATCCCCTGGTTTGCTCCCCAAATGCACAAATCCGCTCCGGCGGGGCCAGGCAAAGCCGGGAGCCAGGAACTCCATCTGGGTTTTCCCACACAGTCGGCAGAGACCCAAGTACTTGAGCCATCACCTGCTGCCCCTGAGAGTCTGCAATGAACTTGGGTTGAACTCAGGCGCCATCATGCAAATGTGGGCATCGCCAGTGGCATCGTTGCTGGGCCAAACACCTGCCCTCTCGATTTATTTTTTTCATCACACAAACAGATGTTGTGGGCATTTGGTGGGTGAACCAGTGAATGGGACGTCTCTCTGTCTCTGTCTTTCAAAGTAATTAATCAATTAGTTAATTTTAAAAAGAAAGTGAGCTTCACCTTCCCATTAGCTCAGCGGCAGCAAGGCCTCCCTGGGGATCCTGCGATCCCCTCTGAACCGGTCACCACGGCCAGCAGGTTGGAACATGTGACCAGCTCCAGCACTGAAGGAAAGGGCCAGCCCCACTGGGAGCTCGGGCTGCGATTCCCCCCGGGAAGATCCAGAAGTGGTCGTGAGCAGAAGGCAGGGTCGGTTGTAGGAAGGCGCGGGCCAGAAACAGCCCTGGGCCCTGGGCCTGTGGCGAACGTGGGAGCACACAGTTCCCGGGCCAGCCCTGCCTCGCTTCCCATTCACTCAAGTCACATGAGGGAGGGGACAGAGTTAGAGGGTTGGCGGGTGCTGTGGGGCCCCCTGATCTTAACAGACCCTGCCCTGCAGACTGCCAGCTTCTGCCGCCGGTCCTGGAGGACTTGCTCCAGCCGCAGGAGTGGGCGCTGCCTGCACCAGCGCAGGGGCGGGGCCGGCCAGTGACCCCCACTCCCTGGGAACAGCCAGCGGGAGCTGGTGTGTAACGCCCCTGCTCCTTGCACCAGGCTAGGGTGGCTGCAGAGCAGGAGCCAGACATGCCCCCTGCCGGGGTGCTCCGTGGGACTGGTCCCTGGCTTGACTAGATGCCCTGCACCAGTGTTTCCAGTCTTCCCCCCGCTGTCACCTTCCCACTTCGAGGCTGGAGTTCCTGGGTCACCAGTGCTACCGGACATACAACACTTGCACTGTGCATCCTGTCTCAGGGTCTCTTTTTAGCGGAACCCAAACCTCCACACAGCCATAACCTGGCAGGTGCTTTAATGGGGCTTTCAAAAGACAAATCACGGGCCGGCTCCTGCTGAGACACACACAGCACGGATGCTACGGAGCCAAAAAGACCTGGCCAGCCTGGGGAGAGACCATGGGAGAAGCATCTTCCTGGCTGCCGCGGTGGCGGGTGCCGTGGAGGAAATGCCATGCAGGGGGACCTCAGGAAGGGCCGCAAACAAGGCTCTGTGTGTGGCAGGGGCGGTGGCGGAGGATTCGTGCTAGAGGCTGCCTCCCGCTGCACGTGGAGACCAGGGCCACGAGCAGGCTCCCAGGCCGGGGGTATGCTCCAGTGGGAATCAGGCGACACTGCTGGGGCCCTGTGAAATGGGAGGAGTTCGGTGATTTCAAATGCACACAGACTTCGATCCAGAATTTGACCTTCAGGAATTTATCCCACAGATAATCCTTTTTGCGCATGATGACTAGGAGGTGGCCTATTGCTTGAATATGTGACCATCTTGTCTTTCCCAAAGGGGACCTCAAGACCAGTATCATGCCCGTCAGGACGGGTAAGCCGCTGCCCAGGGCAGGCAGCGCCACACGTGGCCGGGGACACGGAGACGGCAGAGTCCTTGGGCACGGTTGCTGTGGACGCCCGCTGGTGCGGACTCTGTGGGAAACAGTACAGCCGTTCCTCTGGAAATAAACATAGAATCACACACGACCCAGCAGCTTCGTTTCTGGGCGGATGCCCCGGAGGACGGAAAGCAGGGACTCCGACGCATGCGCGCCAGTGTTCACAGCAGCAGCCGAACGGGAGACGCGAGCTGCGGATGGACACTTGGTTCCCAGTCTTCGGCTGTTGCAAATGGTGCTGCTGCGAATGTTCTTAGCCACGCCTTTTCGCGAGCACAGCCCCGTGTCTTTATTGAGGACAGAGCCAAGGGTGAGGCTGCTGGGCCAGGCTGGCCTGAGGTCGGCTTTCACAGCAGGTGCCCAGTGGTTTCCTAAAGTTGTCTGATTTCCATTCCCCTCAGCAGCGTGTGGGAGTCCAGGTTGTGCCACCTCCTTGTCAGCACTTGCTGTTATCTTCCTCTTTCATTTTAGCTGTTCTGTTGGGTGGGCTGTGGCCTTGCATTGTGGCTCTAGCTCTCCTTCCCCTGAGAGCTCAGGCAGCTGGGCAGGTCTTCATTATCGGCCATCAGGATATCGGTTGTGCTTGACGTGCCGGCCGAGTCGCCATCCATGTTCTCCAGGGATCATCTTTCTTCTTCTTATTTGTTTTGTAGAAGTTCTTTATATATTTGGATATAAGGTTTTGGGTGTTTGGGACATATGTATTATAACTATTTTCTCCTACTCTTGTGACTTTTTTATTTTCTTTATGGCGTCTGGTGAATGGAAGTTCTTAATTGTCAAGCCTTGCTTTCTAAGGAATCTTGAAAAGGTTTGTTTACAGTGCTAATTAACACTTGCAACTGTGAAGTCATATCCCCAGGAAAAATCACTAAATTCGTGTGAAATATCTTTGCCTCCTTTTTTTTTTTTTCCACTCCAGCCAATTCTGTTGGGTGACCACAGTAAACATCCGAAATTAGAATTCACTGAGGTCATTTCAGGCTATTGTGTCTTCCCCAAATAGTACTTCCTTGTTTAAAATAAAGGAATAAGAAAGCATCAGGTGGTGGGAGAGCTCTTACCAGGTCCCTGCCTGTGCAGGGACCCCTTCTTCTCTAAGGAATTTTTTTGGAAGGGAAAAAAAATAAACGCTTACCTAATATTCAGGCATAGCTAGTGCACACGGAAACAGCCATTGTACCGCGGCTGCTCCAGGAAGAGGTGCGAAATGCCCAGATGTCCGCGTCGGGGTCTGCTCGCTCAGCAACGAGCAGGGTGAATGCACGCAGGGGAAGAGACTTAGGAGGGAAGAGCAGGGGCGGCGGCCTGGCGCTACCTGTCCGCCTGGAAGGGACCGCAGGCAGCTGGAGGCAGGCAGCCAGAGGAGAGGGGAGAATTTCCTTCTTTTGCAACCCCCACAGGGCATTCAAACATCTGTTAACCCACGTGCACTGATTATTTATTCCATAAAGCTCATTACAAATTGAGCAAATGTGAAATACAGGAATTTGAAAAGGTGTAAAGATTCGAGGGGTCAGCTTTGGTGCAGCAGTTAATATGCATCCCCTATCAGAGTGCCTGGGTTCAAGTCTACTGCCTCCATGTCCCGCCCAGCTTCCTGGTCATGTGCATCTTGGGAAGGTGGCAGATGATAGCTCAAGTCCATACATCTCTGCCTCCCATGATGGGAGACCCAGATGGGGTTCCTGATTACTGGCTTCAGCCTGATCCAGCCCTGGCTGCTGTGGGCATTTGGGGAGTGAATCAACGGATGAAAGCTAACTTTAAAAATAATATATTTATATATAATTAATAAATAAATAGACATTGAAAAAAATTTATCCAAAGAAATGTATTCAGGGGCCACTATGTTCGCAGCAGGTTAAGCCGCTGCCTATGGTGCCGGCATCCCATACGAGCAGTGGCTGAAGTCCTGGCTGCTCCGCTGCCAATCCAGCTCCCTGCTAATGGGCCTGGGAAAGCAGCAAAAGATGGCTCAAGTACTTGGGCCCCTGCCACCCATGTGGGGGACCCGGATGGAGTTCCAGGCTCCTGGCTTCGTCCTGGCCCAGCCGCAGCCATTGCAGCCATCTGGGGAATGAACCAGCAGATGGTAGATGCAGCTGGTTCATCGGTCTCTCCCTCCCTCCCTGTCTCTCTGTAACTCTGCCTTTCATATAAATAAACAAATCTTTTAAAAAATAGAAATGTAAGCAATCAATTTTTAAATCCTCATTTACTTTTTTTTTTTTTTTTTGAGAGTCAGAGAGAAAGACACACAGAAAGATCACCAGCCTGCTGGTTCACTCTCCAGATGCCCACAAGGCTGGGACTGGACCAGGACCACCACCCGAGTCTCCCGTGTGGGTGGCAGGAGCCTAATTGGGCCATCACTGCTGCCTCCCAGGGTCTGCATTCGCAGGAAGCTGGAGTCAGGAGCAGAGCGGATATGGAACCCAGGCACCCCCATACAGGATGTGGGCGTCTTCGCCAGGGGCCTCACCCCTAGGCCGGAGCCCTCCCTTGCCATCAGTTTGCCTGAACCCTCAGTGGCTCCCTTTGAAGCCATCAAAGCCTCTACTGTTGGGGCAAGGACCCAGGTGAGGGGCTAATTATAGGGGTTGTCCGCTTTGGGGGTTCTCCTCTCAACACTGGAAGGATCCTGCATGGGAAACTGGGGGCTGGATGCTCTACGAGGCACAGCAGGCCTGCTGCCAGGGGCCCGCAATATTCCTAGGGGTCCAATGGACATGTTCCGGTTATTCTTTAACCACTAGGAAAAAAAATACAGTGCAGCCAATGTTAGATTTGTTTTTATACCAACACAGTCATAACATTTGGTGTGTAGATATAAAAATTATAAATTATAAAAATCTTGCATATTTTATATCTACACATGGCAAGTAACTTTTTACAAGGAAGGGGCTCGTGAAGAGAAAGGTGCCTAGAAGGTGGTAATGGGCCGGAGAGCATGTTTTTAGGTTTGGGGCTTAGTCTCTATTCAACCTAACTTCTGCCCTTGTGGAGGGGAGTGGCTGTGCCTCAATAAAACTTTATTTACACAAAGAGATGGAGGGCTGGGCTTGGTCAGAGGGCTGTGGGCTGCGATCCCCCCCGCCGCCGGTGGCCTGGAGTACCTGCCGGGTTTTGCTGAAGGCATGAATGCCCTGGAGAGAGGACTCGCTGACCAGGCCTGGTCCCCGTCTGGTGGTTGAGTGCGGGGGACGGGCGAGGGTGGGCTTGGATGCCAGGCTGGGAGTCAGCTTTGCTGGCTACGCCAGCTCTCGATTTGCTGTGTGACCGTGGGCGAGCTGCAGACCCTGGCTGGGCCTCAGCGCCTCCCATTTGCTGGACTGTGATGAGAGGGTGAAATGTAACAGAGGACCTGGAAGTGCCTGGAATAGGAAGAGGAGATTCCCACTGGGCCACTGGGGCAGGAACTGCCAGCTTCCTGGCGGCCCGGCAGCCTGGGGAATGTCAATTTGGCAGAGGAAAGAAGGGGGTGGAGTCAGGTGACAGCGTGACCTGAAAGACAAACAGTCCCCAGAGAGGGGCCGAAACTCCGGGGTTGGTGAAAACACGCTTGTCGGGTTTCTGTCCTGCCTCTGAGCAGGACGGGAAGGTGGCTTGGGCTGCTCTCAGTTGGCAGTGGCTCGTGTGGCTGGCAGTGGCTGGCGGTGGCTGGGCCCTTTCACGTGCTTCTGGGCATGCGTCCAGCCAGAGGTGACCCTGGGGCTGCGGCGTGCAGACCGGTGGGCCAGGACACTCCCTCAGAGTTTGCCCCTGAGGGGCCCTGGAGGAGCCCTAGGTCCCCCTGTCATGGCAAGGCCGGCTGGACAAGCTGCGTGGTGCTGACCTGGAAGGGCTCTTTGGAGGCGGGTGTTAAAACAGACAATGGGAGTTTCTCGCGGTCTGGGAAGTTCACATCTCCGGCCGCGTGTGAGAGCCCAGCAGGGTACAGAACTCAACAGGCCAAATGGAAAGTCGGCTTTGCCCACTAACAAAGCCACTGGACCCACAGGGGCTGTCAAAGTCCCAGACCAGCACGGACACAGCGGGCCAGTGGAGGGCAGAGTGCTGCCCGGGCCCGGCGGGAGCTGCAGCAGCCGCAGGCCGCGGCCCACCTGTGCAGAGCCGTGTCTGCGGAGGGCACAGCCACTGCCACACACCACACGCCGCACTGCCGCAGCAAAGCCCCTCCACCTCTCTCTCCTCCGTGCCTTGCAGCTGCCAGCCAGTGCGTCCCTGGGGGGGTTCCCACCCAGAAGCCAGATAAGAGAGCCCTCTGGGAGATGCAGCCCACTGGGGCCAGGCTGCAGGGCGAGTGGAGCCGAGCAGAGAGCTGCTTGGAGGGGCATGGAGTCCGCCCGCTCTGGAGGACACCACGGGAGGGTCAGTGCACCATGGTCTGTAAGGGAAAGAGGAGCGAGCCGCCAGCAGCACACATGGGACAGGCTGTGTGCTTCAGGACAGGCAGTGTCCAGCTGCAGAATCCACCCCGGGACATGGCCCATGTCCCTTTGGTTGCTGCCAGTCACTCCCATCACAAATAAAACTGAATGCACAAAGCTTTTGCCATGCATTTCAGATATACTTAGCATTGATTCCCAAACTCTGCATGATTCACTCACAAAACTGAACAATGGTGGGGTAGCAGACTAAGCCACCGTCTGCAATGCTGGCATCCAGTATGGGCATTGGTTTGTGTCCCAGCCACTCCACTTTTTTTTTTTTTTTTTTTTTTTGCTAGGCCGAGTTAGACAGTGAGAGAGAGACAGAGAGAAAGGTCTTCCTTCCGTTGGTTCACCCAATGGATGGCCGCTACGGCCAGCGCGCTGCACTGATCCCTCCTGGGCCACAGCAGAGAGCTGGACTGGAAGAGGGGCAACCGGGACAGAATCCGGCGCCCCGACCGGGACTAGAACCCAGGGTGCTGGCACCGCAGGTGGAGGATTAGCCTAGTGAGGCGCGGCGCTGGCCTGCTCTACTTCTGATCCAGCTCCCTGCTAATAGCCTGGAAAAAGCAATCCAGGATGGCCCAAGTGCTTGGGGCCCTTGCTGTCTGTCACTCTGCCTTTCAAATAAATAAATCAATCTTTTTTTTTTTTTTTAAGAGTGACATAGGGGGTGAGGTAGAGAGAAAGAGATGTTCTTCTATCTGCTGGTTCACTCCCCAAATGGCCACAATGGTCAGGGCTGGGCCAGGCCAAAGCCAGGAACCAGGAACCCTACCCAGGTCTCCCACGTGAGTAGCAAGATCCCAAGCACTTGGGCCATCCTCTGCTGCTTTCCCAGGTGCATCAGCATGGAGTTGGATTGGAAGTAGAGCAGCTGGGGCTCCAACGGGCACCCATACCGGATGTCAGCAGCGCATGTGATGGCTTTGCCCACTACGCCACAGCGCCAGCCCCAGTGTGGAGAATTTAATTGAAAATGTGAGGATGGGAGAGGAGAGAGTATTGGCATTCGTCATAGTCTTCTGTGGTTTTCCTGTGCTTTCCTCATTGTCCATGATGGCTGATCACGTTTTTTTTTTTTTGTTTTTTTTTTTTTTTAATTTATTTATTTGAAAGGAAAAATTAGAGAGAGAGAGAGAGAGATCTTCCATCTGCTGGTTCACTCCCCAGATAACTGCAGCTGCTGGGGCTGGGCCAGGCAAACACATTCAGCCAACCGGAGGTTTGGAACTTCAGGTACTCCAGGACATGAGGCACGACAGAAAGTAAAAGCAAGCAAAGACCAAACCCGACCAGAACTCACACTGGCTCAGGGGTCAAGGGGGAGGGGGGAGAAAAAGAAATGGGGGAGTTTATTGGTACACGTAGCTGGGAAGCCCAGCGCACAGCCTCAGGCGTGGCCGGATCCAGGTGTTCAGACATGCTTCAAGAATCTGTCTCTTCGGCCGGCGCCGCGGCTCACTAGGCTAATCCTCCGCCTAGCGGCGCCGGCACACCGGGTTCTAGTCCCGGTCGGGGCGCCGGATTCTGTCCCGGTTGCCCCTCTTCCAGGCCAGCCCTCTGCTGTGGCCAGGGAGTGCAGTGGAGGATGGCCCAGGTGCTTGGGCCCTGCACCCCATGGGAGACCAGGAAAAGCACCTGGCTCCTGGCTCCTGCCATCGGATCAGCGCGGTGCGCCGGCCGCAGCGCGCCAGCCGCGGCGGCCATTGGAGGGTGAACCAACGGCAAAAGGAAGACCTTTCTGTCTCTCTCTCTCTCACTGTCCACTCTGCCTGTCACAAAAAAAAAAAAAAAAAAAAAAAAAAAAAAAAAAAAAAAAAAAAAAAAAAAAGAATCTGTCTCTTCAAGGCTCTATTTTCCTCTCTGCTGGCCCCGCCCTGGGTAAAATGACCCCTCCTTGTTCACTCTCCCTGGGGTTCCAGGAAAGGCCACGCGGGAGGCCCTGGCTGGCTAGACCCCAGCATGCGCGGGGGTGCTGATTGGCTGGTCCCAGACTCACCAGACCCCGCTAGAATCTGCACACAGAGGGGGAGGGGCCGCGTTCCCATCACTGCTGCTCCACGCGGTGCAGAAGTGTTGTGTATCGGGAGAGCTGGGCTAGTCACAGGCCTCTGCCCGGAGCTCCTTCCCGGGAAGGTGGGCAGTTGGAGTCAGATGGGGGAGGCGCAGTGAGTGGCACAGCTGTCGCCCCCCTCCCCCCGGGTCTCAGTTTCCCGGATGGTGCTGGGTATCTTCTGGGAGGAGATGATTGGGGCACAGCTGCTCCTGCTGCTCACCGACTGGGAGTGGTTTCTGGTGGGCCGCAGTTTCCCGCTGTGGCTGTGGTCGGTGCAGGGCGGGGAGTGATGCTGTGTGTCTCCCCGTCGGGCCTGGCTCGGAGGGAAGGAGAGGTCAGAGGCTATTTCTGGCAAAGACTGAGGTGGGTGAAAAACGCGGAGGCGGAGGTGTCAGCGGCACTTGCCAAGGAAACCTGAGCCTGGGGCTTGCAGCTCCGCGTCTGGGAAGGCGCCGGGCACTGCGGGTGAGGGCGGGGCTGGCGCAGGGCAGCCACGCCCCCAGGGCCCGGGAGGGCGCGGCCCCAGCAGCTGGGAGGGGAGCACCTGTCTGCAGGCTTGTGCACCTTTGACTTCATCCTGGCAGCACTTATGGAGAGAAAGTGAAGGAAATGACACTCCCCCAGGGCCCACCGGGCACCTGCCTTTCAAAGGGTACTGTAGGCCAGCGCCGTGGCTCACTGGGCTAATCCTCTGTCTGCGGCGCCGGCGCCCTGGGTTCTGTCCCGATTGCTCCTCTTCCAGTCCAGCTCTCTGCTGTGGCCTGGGAAGGCAGTGGAGGATGGCCCATGTCCTTGGGCCCTGCACCCACATGGAAGACCAGGAGGAAGCACCTGCCTCCTGACTTTGGATTGGCACAGCGCCGGCCATAGTGGCCATTTGGGGGGTGAACCAACGGAAGGAAGACCTTTCTCTCTCTCTTTCTCAGTCTAAATCTGCCTGTCCAAAAAAAAAAAAAAAAAAAAAAGGTACTGTAACTGTTGTTGAAAATTATTTGCTTATTTAAAAGGCACAGTGACAGAGAGGAAGAGAGAGAAGTCATCCATGCGCTGCTTCCTTCCCTAGTGGTCTCAGCAGCCAGGTGACATCTAGGAGCCGGGAACTCCATCTGGGTCCCCCAGGTGGGTGGCAGGGGCCCAGATACTAGGGCCGTCTTGTGCTGCCTTCCCAGGCACATTAGCAGAGAGCTGGATCAGAAAGGGAGCAGCCGGGACTTGACCCAGTATTCAGATATGGGATACCTGGCTTAACCCACTTTGCCACAACGCCGGCCCCAGAAACCTGCAATCAAGAGCTTCCCACAGCCAGGGGCTCCTCGGTGTGCGTCAAGCCTCACTACTGTAGGAGGCAGGTGTGGCTCTTAGACCCACCCATCCTGCCGATTCGGAATGTTGGTTCTGAGAGCAAAGCTACCTGGCCCAGGAGGCAGAGCCTGCAAGTGCGGGAGCTATGGTCAGTGTCCAGTGGCTGTGACCATGGAGGGAGGCCGGGAATCTGGAGGCGGCAAGCTGGGATCTGTGCAGTGTGCACAGAGTTGGAATGTGCAGGGAAGGGCTGTCCAAGGAGAGGGAACAGCATAAGCAAAGGCAGAGAGGCAAAGGCAGGGGGCACTGGGTCAGGGCAGGCAGCCTGGCCGGGGCCTTCTGCCAGTGCTTTGTGGGTCACGAGGCCACTTGCACAGTGAGCCGAGGGCTGGTCCGCTGTGCTCTAAAAGTGCCTGGAGGCCTGGAATCCCCAGCATGTGCTGGGACAGCCAGGGTGGGGGCGGCCATCCCACCCCCATTTGTGTAAATCCCAGCTGCCTGGGGCCCGGCCGCAAGACTGGAGGCTGTGCGGGGGCCGGAAGTCCTGCACATCTTGGCCCTATAAGGAGGGTCCCAGCGCGGCCGGGCGGCTGCGTGAGGACAGGAAGCTGCCACTCTTTCCCGCGCACAGAGGAGAATGGGCTCTGTGTGAGCCACAACACAGGGCTGCTCTGCCCAGTCCCAGGGGGAGGAAGCAGCCAGCTCGGCCCCCTCCCCGGTCTGAAAGAAGCCTCTGTTGGTGATGCTGGGGTCTTCATGCATAGAGTATGGGGGGCGGGCAGGCTGTGGGGGAGGCAGGGACATCCTCATCCCCGTCTGGATCCTCCAGGGTAGGGTGGGGGTGGGGGTGGGTCTGCCTGGTCCTGACTCTACAGCATGCCCATTTTCTGGCTGTGTGCCCTTGGCCTGGTCGCCTTACCTCTCTGAGCCTGTTTTCTCCCTAGTAAAGTGTACGCGGGGGGCATGGTGGGCAGCCGGGGTGTGACCACACGGCTGTTAGCACCCAGAGCAGCTCATCCACTGCCCACCCCAGCAGCCCTGTTAGGCAGCGCTGTCCACTCCGGGGAGGCCGCCTGACACAGCCCACGCTGTGCAAACGCTGAGAAAAAAGCCTGGAAGGAAATGAGTTAGACTGGGAATGATGATGCTATTAGTCTTCTCTTTATCTTTTTTTTTAAAGATATTAATTTTGTAAAACTTATATTTGTTTATCCGAAAGGCAGACACAGAGATCTTTGCTCCACTGGTCACTCCCCAAATGGCCCCACCAGCTGGGGCTGGGCCAGGCCGAAGCCAGAAGCCTGGAACTCTATCCAGTTCTCCCACATGGGTGGCGGGGGCCCAAGGCCTGGAGCCATCCTCTCTGTGTGCCAGGGGCCTTCGCAGGAAGCTGGGTCGGAAGCAGAGGAGTGGGGTACATGGTGCAGCGCCGGGATGCTGCACTCAATGCACGCGTGTCGTCAATGCCAATTTTCTTACTTGCAGACTAGCAAAACAGGAAGGAAAAAGGTGCTGAGGGGCTGCGAGCCTTCATGGTCCACGGCGAGTTTGGGTTACAGTCACATGAAAAAAAAATGTTTGAAGACACAGGCTCCTGTTTAGGCCCGGGGAGGAGGGGTGGCGACAGTCGCAGGGGTGGCTGCTGCGCTCCGGGGGCAGGGGCGGCAGGGTCCCTTGCAGATCTTCCTGGGGCACCCGCACCCACCTGGTGAGGAGCCCTAGGGCGCTTCCGGGGCTGGGCCCTCAGCAGCTGCCCCTGAAGGCTCCTCAGCGAGCCTCCCCCCAAGGGGCCCGGACCCCCACCGCCCTCCACCCCTCCACCCGCCTGCAGACCCTGGGGCCTCAGGGAGATCCGGCGGGGCCCTGGCGCCTCGGCAACCGGAAGGCCAACAAAATGGCGCCCGCCCCCAAGGACGCTGGGTCGGGAGTGCGCAGGCCGCTTCCTCGAGATGCTGGAGAGGCCTGTGGGGCTTCCGAGGGCAAGCTTCCTACTCTCCTCAGCCAGGGCAAGACAAAGAGAGGAAGGGGTGGGACCCAGGGGCTGGGGGAGGGGCGCCGGCGCTGGGGCAGGTCGCAGGACCCTGCCTGAGCCCGCCCTGGCTGGGCTGGGGGCCGCCGCAGCTGGGCCGTGCGCTCCCGGGGGCCCAGCCCAGTAGGCTTGGCCTAGAGGATGAACGCGGGGGTCCAAGGCGGACCTCCCGACTCCGCTGCCACGCCAGGCCACCAACGGGCCCGGGACACCTGGGTCTCTGGCTCTCCTGGGCGCCATTTGCAGCCTGCCCAGGCCTGGGTGGGAGCCCCACCCTCTCTGAGCAGCGTGGGGGAGAAACCCGCGGCCCCGTTTTCCATCTCTGTGCCTTGCGCCAGGCTTCCACTCAGGACCAGGCTTCACGCCACCAGGAACCGGTTCTGAGCCAGTGGGGGGCTGGGCGGCCTAGCCTGCCTCTTCCCCCGCTTCATGTGGAGGGCTCGGACAGCTGGGCCGGCCTTTCCCCTCGTGAATGACCGGGAAACACATTCCACACCCGCCCGCCCTGGCAGGCCGACCCAGGCCCCGCCTCCCCTCTGGTGCGTGCGGGAAGCCACGCCCCTCCAGGGCCTGGGGTAGCAGCTCCAGGATCGGCACGGAGGGCAAGCACCCTCGTTCCAGTCTCCACCTACCCGCCGGCCCCGCTCCAGGCCCAAGGCCTCTCACGCACGGGGACACGCTCACCGGCTGTACATTTATTCAATGCAGATTATTTACAGAAACAATGGCTGGGGCGGACACCAGACTCCCCTCTCCCACCCTTCGGCCAGCTCTCAGTTCTGCAGAGGTGGGGTCGGGGGAGCTGCTGAGCCCAGGAGGAGGCCGGCAGGACCCTCCACCCCCGGGGTCCTCGGGGGAGCAGGAGGACAGAGCCAGCACTACAGTACCGTGTCCCGCCGCGGCAGCAGGCCCCTCCACCTTCAGGCCAAGCCCTGCGGGAGGGGCGCCTCTGCGGCCACTATGGGCTCCACACGTGGGTGGAGATGAGCGGCTGGCCTGTCCCCACCAGTGTTCCCCAGGGACACAGCAAGCTGGAGCCCCAGGTCTGATTCACAGACTGGGCGCAGGCTCACAGGTGGGTGTCCCAGCCTGGGCCCTGACCAGCCTCTTTGCCGGTCAAGACCCCTGGGGGCAGTAGTGTGAGTGGGGGTAGTGAGGGGAGGAGGCCCAAGAGGAGCAGGTGCATCCTAGTTCAGGAAAGGAGATTCTTGGGCCTGGCGCCAGGGGCCAGGGCTACCCTTGGGGGACGGCTTCAGCAGGCTCCCTTTGGTCCTTGGTAAGGCAGGCTCAGGGCCGCTCCTCCAGAGAGGGAAGGAGGTGTGGGCCCGAGGGGGACAGGGGAGCTGGGAGCTGCCAGCCTTGGGGGGGGGGGTGGTTCTTAGGCACAAGGAGCCAGGAAAGCTGGAGCTCTCGGAAGGGAGCTGGGAGTACATCCGGTTTCACCCTGACTCAGTGGACTGACTTGATTGCATGGGCCCGCTCCCTCCCTCGCTCCCTCACCCTGCCAGTGCTGCCCCTGGGGGAAGGCTCTTCCTAAGGCAGAGAGAGACCCGAGGTGGAGACCCAGCTAGGCCAGTTCAAGGCAAACAGAGCCCATGGCTGTGGCCCTGGGGAGGGCTGCGGGTGAATGGGGGCCTGACTGGAGCAGAACACAAGGTGCAAAAAAAAAAAAAAAAAGAAAGAAAGAAAGAAAAAAAAGATACCCAGGCATAAATAAACAAGGAGGGCAGGACTGACAGGGGCCGGATGGGGACCAGGCAGGAGGAAACCCCTTCTCCACCTGTGGCCGAGGCACCTTCCAGAAGCAGAGGCGCCCTGCGCAGGCGGGCAGCGGGCGGGTCAGACCCACTCCTGCAGGGAGCGTTTGCAGTAGAGCAGCACGCGCGGCGCGCCTTTGCGCTGCATCTGCACCAGCGCGTACGCCAGGCCCAGGATGCACAGCAGCAGCAGCAGCGGCACCAGCACCATCACCACGTGCACCGTCCGCGCCACCTCCTCCATCTGCACCACCACGCGGCTGCCCCCGTCCTCGTCCTGGTCAGCACCTCCTCCGAAGTCCCCCTCCCCGCCCCCCGCACTGTCCTCCCCGCCGCCGTCATCGCCATCCGGCCTGGGCTCCGCACCCCCGTCGGGGTTGAAGGGCTGCCGGGCCACATCCGGCCATCGGGGTCCTGGCTCCGCTTGCTCCTGGCAGCCCATGAAGTCCCGCAGGATGGACTTGGGGTAGCCAGGCTCCATGCGCAGGCGCTCGTTGTCGAATTTCCAGTACTTGCTGCCCTTGTAGAAGTAGGTGTAGGCTGTGGGGGCAAGCAGGCCAGAGTGGCTTCAGGCTGCAGGGCCCCAGGGCAGGAAGCTGTCCTTCTCAGAGCACCTGCACCCACCCCCCAACAGGAGCCAGACTGGGGCTCAGAGGGGTCTGGGTCAAGGGCACAGCTACCCTCCCCAGCTGATAGTGACCAGTGCAGGATGTGTAGAAGGGTCCAGTAGCCTGCTGGACTGGGGGCTGCCATCAGGGAGCCCTGCCCTCCCAGCGTTGCCCTGATGCCACGCCAGAGAGGCCACTGTGTGCTTGAGGCCACCCAGCCACCCCACGTGGACCTGGAGCGGAACTCCCTGCTGCCTCGGACTAGCTCTCTAGCCTTGGGCATGCTGCCCGCTCCCATCAACACCAGGCAGGGCCCGGCTTGTAGCAGGGGCGAGTCTGTGCTCTGTGGACCACGAGACAGAGCAGCTGCAGAAAGAAGTGCTCACACCCAGAGGCCGTGTGGCCAGCCTCAGTGCCGTGGGCAAGGCCAGCAAGGGCTCCCTGACCTGAGAGCCCTGCCCTGAACCCCAGAACCAGGGATCCTGGGTTTTCCCCACTGTACCAGGCACACAAGAGCCTGCAGAAGAAAAGTAACAGCCACAGCTCCCTGGAGCTCAGGTATATGACAAGACACCAGGGTTATCATCCGGGTGGATAAGCAACACCCCCTGGGGGGTCCTCACCCCTAATGTTTAGAGCTGAGCCCACCCCCCTCAGGCTCAAGGCTCCCCAAGGACTGTCTGGGGGCCAGTGGGGCTCGGGGCTCTGGCTGGACACAAGCAGGTCTGAGCTGGAACAAAATCCACAGCCGATCACCAGCTGTGTGACATGGGCACTACTCAAGCTCTCTGGTTTAGTCTGCCTGTCCATCAGACGGGTTGGCACTGATGTGGGGAGGGCCAGGAGGTAATGTCAGGAAGCCCCCAGCCCAGGGCTCCCACACATGCTGTCCCCATGCTGGATGCCCTTGGGCAGGCCCTGTAGTTCTAAACACACAGGGGGCACAGTAAGTGCTGGGCAGCCCGGGAGGGACTGGCTCGTACCTGCATCATTGCTCAGGAAGGCCCCTTTGGGGGAGGCTGGAATCCCCTGCCAGACACTGATGGGCTTGGGGTAGCCGGGGTCTCCGTGCTGTGTCTCCTCGTTGAAGCGCCAGTATCTGTAACCAAAAGCACCAGGCCGTGAACCTAGAGACCCTGCGTGGGCTGGGCCCACTCCCCACAGGCAGTGTGGGCTCTCTGGGGAGGCCTGGGGCTGGGTGGGCGGGGCCTGCTTAGGACCTGCTCACCTGTCCTCTTGGAAGAAGAAGGTGTGGCCTGTGGGCTCCCACCAGATGGCCGTGTCGATGCGGTCGTATGGGATGCCCAGGCCATAGCTGGTCAGTGGCTGCGGGTAGCCGGGCTCCAGGTTGGCTTCTCGGAAGATCCAGTAGCGATCACCTATGGGAAGGCCAGAGGCAGGGTGAGCATGGGCTTGGGGCTGAGGGCTGTGTGTGCAGAGGGGTTGCGGGGGCCATACTGGCTCACCAAATTCATTCACACCTGTGGTGGAATGAGAAGGCCATGCCAAGATGGCTGCTGGCAAGAGCCTGCCTGGCAACAGAGCCTGCCTGGCAACAGGCTGTGATTGGTTAGGGCATACACTGCCCCTTGACCGGATTGGCTGCCTTGCCTATATAAGCTGCTGTACCAACTGAAATAAACGAGTCTGCAGACTGCTTGCCTCTGGCCTGCTTTCACCTGACTCCTGGAGTCTGTGTGGTGACTCCGCACCTCTTGCCCCACCACGCTTTCTCAGAACAAATCCACCTCAACACACACCCACTGCTGCCCCCAATACACAAAACCACACAATGGCTATGTGGCAGGAGTCGCACCTGCAACACACGCACTCCCCCACGTGTCCAGGTCACCTGCTCATGTGCACTGTGTGAACATCTAGACATATAGTTACTGTACAGACAGGGACAGGTGGCCTGCGGGGCCTCTGCCCTCAAAGTGCATGGCCAAGGGCCCCTCAGCCCTGTCCTTACAGGGCTCCTGGCTGGAGACCCAGCCCACCCACGAGGCAGGTGCTGTCTCTGAAGGCTCTACCCTCCTGTGGACTGGAGCAAGTGAGGCCGAGCCCATGAGTTGCAGAAGATGCTCAGATCCTCACGCCGATCCTCACGCCAATCAGGGCGGCCTCTGTCCACCTCCCTGTCCCCGCCTTGCTGCCAGGGACACTCAGCCCTGTCCCAGGAACCCCTTTCTCCCAGAGAGCCCAGCGCCCTCCTGCAGCTCCCCCTCTTCCCCCAGGACCGGCTGGGTCTGAGGTCAGGGCAGGAAGGCTGCCTGGCACCCGCCCCCACCTGCCCCAGCTCACCTTTGAAAAAGACAAAACGGCCATCTTGGCGCTCGTAGGCGGCGCTGATGTCACTGGGCAGCCCCCGCCAGAAGTGGCCGATGGGCATGGGATAGTTGTCCAGGACGCGGTTGTGCCGGACTCGCCAGAACCAGCGGCCCTGGGGAGGGGCATGGGGATGAGCGGGCGGGGTGCACCCAGTGCTGGGACTAGGAGAAGCCTGCCCTCTCGGGTCACTGAGACAGATGGACAGTAGCAGGGGGATAGCCCTGGGCTGGGGGTAGGCTCCTGGGCTTGCTGTGGGACCCTGAGCCGGGCCCTGGCTTGCTTCTTCTGGGTCCAGGGTCTGCTCTGAGAGGGAGGTACAGGGTGCCCAGCAGGCGCTGGGGGTTGGGGGAGGCCAGGGCAGGGCAGGGCCAGACCTTGAACACGAACATCTCCCCGCGAAGCATGGCCACCGTGTCAAAGTCGCCATCGCAGATGTTGGGGCCATACTGGTCGGGCCGCTCTGTGGCTCGGGGCTGCGCTGGGGGCCCTGGCTTTGGGGGCCGCTCTGGCTTCCCCCGTGGAGGTGATGGCTGGGGGGGCCTAGGAGGCCGGTGGTCTGGACGGCCTGGTCGCCGGGCTGTCACAGTGGGGAGAGGCCGGGTGGGCTGCGGTTGACCGTCTGGGGTGCCTGCAGAGAGGTGGGGAACAAGAAGAGAGGGGGCAGCTCAGGGACCTGGCCAGGATGGCTGGTGCCCCACTCAGAACCCTGGGACCCCCAGCCTGGAGAGACCTGTGCCCAGTGGCAGGCCTGATTGTCCATGATGCTCAGGGGACCTAAGTGCTGCTCCACACACAGCCTGTCCACGGCCTCCCCTCACTGGGCCTGGGTTACTCTGCCTCTCAGGGACACGCCCTAAGGGGACGCCACCTGCTCAGGGCTCTGGCACCTCACGTCTCCAACTTGGCCCCAGGTATTAGCACAGAGAGGGGTGTCTGCCAAGGGCCCAGCTGGGTGGGCACTGCTAGCCCCTGGGAGGGCCTGGTCACAGCACAGGCCCCCTCGACACCTCAACTGGGGGCTTTCTCGGGTGGGGCCTGGCCCAGGGGAGTGACCTGCCTGAAAGTCACTGGGAAGTGAAAAACCAGACAGGGAAGAGCCCGTGACAGGCGGGGGCTTGGAGGAGATGGGTCCTGGGTCCCCCAGGGTCCCCTTGGTCTGAAGAGAAAGGAGGGCCCCAGGCTGTTCCAATGAGGGCTGAGTTCGGGGTGCGTCAGCCAGCCCTGGGTTTGACTTCTAGCAACAATGGTGTGGGCAAGTCACTGGGCCTCCGTGGGCCTCAGTTTCCGCATCTGGAGAATGGGGCTGCATCGAACCCTGCCTGGTCCTGCTGAGTCCAGAGCAGGCAGGCGGGGCGCGCTGGGGCAGCCCACTCACCATACAGCTGCTGGATGCCGCGGAGGTCGTCCTCGGGCAGCTGGAAGTTGTCCGTGTCCATCCACTGGTAGAACGGCGCCATGATGGCACTGGGGTTGCTCGAGTGCTCCAGCCCCAGTGCGTGGCCCAGCTCGTGCACTGCCACCAAGAACAGGCTGTTCCCTGCAGTGGGGGTCGGGCAGCGGGGTCAGCACTGGCTGGTCCCGAGATCCAGCCACCAAACAGCCTGCTCCTGCTTCATTCTTGGAAGAAGAGGCTGAACTGCGCTGACTTCTGGCCTCCATTTTCCCATCTGAGAAATGGGTACGGCGACCCCTTCCCTTTCAAGTGCCCTTAGAGATGGGGAGACAACAGACAGAGGGCAAGTGCTATCCTCTGGAGACCTGCGCAGGGAAGCTGTCCCCTGCCAACTCAGCTGCATGGATGGGGTACACCCGGCTCCGGGTCTGCCTGCCCCACCTCCACCCTGGCTGGCCGTTCTCACCATGCAGGTCAGTGCTGGAGGAGGTCCAGGGCTCATCGGCGTCGAAGTGGGTGTCCCCGCCCAGGCCGGGGCCGGGGAAGTACGCGTGGGCCAGGAAGCCCCCAGTGCCATCGAAGGGTGAGCTGTCACCATGGAAGCCGGAGGCGAACAGCACCATGATGTCGGCCTCCCTCTGGCGCCGCAGCCGGATGTCCTCGTAGGGCACCTCCTGGAAGACCAGGGGCGTGGCCTGCTCCCACACGCGGAAGGCCCTGCGCACGGCCTCCATCGAGTGGTACCAGCCCAGCTTCTCTGTGTAGTTCTGGATGCTGCGGGATGGGACGGGAGACAGACAAGTGAGTGGGCTCCCGGCAGGATGCACTGTTAGCGCACTCTGGTGCCGTGAGGACTTCGGCTGGGCAAACCCAGGGAGGTGCTAAGGTACCGAGAACTGGGCTGGCCTTGTGGTTTTAAGAAAGACACCAGGTCAGTAACGGTGCAGGTGCTGCGTGGCTGGCGGACGGCCCAGGACGTGGGACGTAAATAGCTGAGGGCCGGGAAACATGGGCCACGCACTTCTGAGCCCTGGGGCCAGGGTCGGGAAGACCCGAGGTCAAGTTGCTTGATCTTGGGCAAATGACTTAGTCTCTCCAGATTTGTTTCTCCATCTGCAAAGTGGGAAAACGGGGGGAGGGGTGGGACTTTCTTCCGGGGTCCTACGATGCTCGCATGGAGTAAATCAGGAGGAACACACAGCCCAGAGGCTGCACCTGCTCTGGTGCCCTGGGCCTGCAGTCACCCATACAGATCGGACAAAGCCAGGACTGGCTCCCAGGGGCTGGGTGGACCAGGGGTTCACTCCGGGGACTCAGGGCTAAGCCATCATGGGAGCTGCACTTCCTTGGCAGACGGCGCTTCTCCATGTAGTTCTGAAGGGGAGCCCTTGGAGACCGCCACACAGCTCCAGGGGTCCCACTAAAGGCGTCAGCGGGGAGGAAGGTGCCCAGACTATGGTTTCTGCGGGCCACTTGCTGCCTTCCTGCACCCCAGACCTGCTCTGCCCTTGACCTTGATGGTGTAGGAGCCCATCTGGACTGGGTGAGGCCGGCCCTGGGTGCCTGGCGGGTGGGAGGCAGGAAGAACAGAGTGGAAGCAGCTCGAAGGGGCCCGACCCTGTCTAGAGGGAGACTGGCTGGAGCGTGTGCGGTCCCATCAGCCAGGGAGCAGGTGGGGGTGTCCAGGCTGGGACAGGAAGCCTGAGGGGCTGAGCCGGTAGAGAGAGGGGAGTCGCCTCCCCCCGCAGCCGCCTACCTGAACGTCAGGTGGTTGTTGCTCCACTTCCTGCCGGTGAGGGCGTAGCGTTTCCGCCTCCGCCGCAGGTTGGCTTTCACGTGCACCCCGAACTGGTCCGGCACCCCACAGCGGGGCCGCTTCATCCACCTGGGGTGCGGGCACCAAAGGACGAGCTCAGGGCTTCCTGCTGCTTCTTCCAGGCAGCCCCTCTTGGCCCCTGCCTCCCAGCTGCCCCTCCTATGGAAGGCTCTCGGCTTTGGTTTCTGGTAAAACAGGCAGAGCGAGCCTGCACGGGATGAGAGCCAGCAAGTGGCTCGGCAAAGGCGAGGGCTCAGCTCACCAGCCAGCGCCCCGGAGGCCTCCAGCCCTTGCCATGTCAGGCCCCCTCGCCTCTGTAACATTCAAGGCAAGGCCTCCTTGCTAGGAATCCCATCCCGGGCTTGTGCATGCACCTCCCGTGGCAGACATCACCAATCAATCCCTAAGTCAAGCCTGGGTTCGTCCTCAGCAGCTTTCTTAACACAAGGCACAGGCAGCCACTCCGACCAATCAGAGCTGGCACGGAGGGCCAAACCGCTGGCCAGCTCTTCTCTAGGCCACTCTGTCCTGGGAGCACCATGTCCCATGCCCTCCTGAGAGCAGGCTGGGAGGCAGGCGCCCCTGGCGTCTAGGAGGGGGGACTCACGCCTTAGTCTCTTCGTCAAGCACCCCGGTGACGGGGATCCCGTAGAAGCGCTGCATCTCCGCGAGGGCCGAGGCCAGGATCTGGGCGGAGCGCAGGGTGGACATGTGGCGGCTAGGCTGGGGCAGGTAGCCGTAGAGCCGCAGCCAGTTCTGCAAAGAGGCGTGACCCTGTTAGCAGTGCAGGCACTGTGACGTCCAAACATGCCCAGCCTGCACCCGACCACTTCTCACCGCCTGGACCACCATCACCCTGCCCAGCAGCCACCACATCCTGCGGGGTGATGGGGGGGTGGGGCCTGCACCCGCACCCCTGCTTCCATCTTCCTTATTATCTGTTCTCAGCCAAGAGGCTGCCAGGACCCCAGGGCGGCTGGGCATGCTTCTGCCTCAGGGCCTTTGCACATGCTGGTTCTGCCTCACACTGTGCTCCGCCTGGGGTCTCTGCTTCAGCAGCCCCTTCCTCGAGTGCTCTGACAACATCGTGGGAGGTCCTGCTGTCTCCCATGTGGAGCCCCAACTCTTCCAAGGCCTCACAAACAGAAACACCAGCTGTTAGGACAAGAGCTGCAGATTCGTGCCCCCTCACACGGGACACCAAAATGTTAGGGAAAAAGTTGTAGAACAGAGAGGAGGCAGTGCACGAATTTACAGCCAGACCGAATTTATTCAAAGAAAATCAATCCGCAGAGGTGGGTGACCAACTGCCTGTGTGTGCAAGATGGAACACGTGGCGGAAGGTGCCGACCCCCAGGTCAGGACGGCGAGGGCGAGGGCTGGGGTGGGGGTCGGGGGCAGCAGGCGGAGGGGAATTCCAGCAACTGGGAGGGGGCATGGGAACCTGGAAAATAATGCAGGGTGGGGTATGAAGGCAATAGAGTGTGAGACCCAATTGAGTTTCAAGGGCAAGGAATACGTTCCAGTTTATCTCCTTTGGGCAATGAGGGAGGATGGCTGAGGCTTATGTCCCTGTTCCATCACCAGCCCCTTGGCACTGCCCGTAAAGACCCTAAACCTCCCGGAAGGAGTGGGTGGACGCAGGCACCCTCCCTGCTCCGAGCGCTCTGCCGCCAACTCTGGGCCTCGGAACAGAGAGCGGGGTGCTGCTGGGGTGAGATGTGAGGGTGTGCACCCTGGGACAAGCGTTTCGTTTTCCCCACCCCCAGCACTTGCCAGGCAATCTTCCCGTCTGTCCGTCCGCTTGCGGACCCTCTGCGAGCCAGGTGGGGGCCGCAGGATGTCACCTGAGGTGCCCTGACCTGCAGGGGCTCCCCCTCCTGTGCTCTTGCTGGGAGGCCCGGGGCATGCACAGAGCACAGACTTCACGTGCAGGACAGCGTGGCGGCCCCAGGCAGAGGGAGGCAGGGCTGAGTCATGGCAGTTAGGGAGACTCCACCCTGCGCACCCCATGTCCGCAGGGCCACACGGTGAGGTGGCTTCCCCCCCTTCAGGAAGGCAGTGAGCAGAGTGAGCAGAGGCCGGCGCTGCCGTGAGTCTTGGCCATACACACCTGCACCCTTCCCACATTCCTAGCCCACCCCTGCGTCTCTGCTCTCAGAGCAGCTTTGCAAGGGGAGGGCTGCACCCGAGGGCCCACGAGGCAGCGAGGCAGACGGACCCCCTGGTTGCTCTGGACTGACAGCCACATGTCAGCTGGCCAAGTCTCATCCAAGTCCCCAGACACCCGTGCACTGCCCTGGCACCCGGCCAGGCCCTCGGCGCGCACAGCTGGGAAGGTAGCTTCCCGAAGCCGCCGTGTTGCAGACTGAGACCGGGCCCCAGCTTCCAGGCGTCTGGGGACCCTGGGAAACAGCCACTGAGCAGCACGGCAGAGGTCCAGGGCTCAGAAACAAATGTCGGCTCCGGTGGCAGACAGGGCTGGGGCAGATCCAGGCCTGCCCCGTGAGGTGTGACCCGGCATGCGTGCCTGCGCCCCAGGCTGCATCAGTATGGGCGGAGACTGCACAGGAGCACCTGCCGTGCCTCACGGGGCCCTGCAGGGCTTAGTGGGAAAGTGCCCAACGAATACACAGTGACAGAGACCACAGGGGCCTGGGTGGCTGTCCCTGGAGAGGGCAGCCGGCCCTTTGCTTGACCAAAGCCGAAGAGACCTAGCTTCCCGTGTCTGCTGATCATCCAGATCCCAAAGGGGACCCAGCACAGGGCAGCTGGGGGGCCCGGGCTCCTCCCCTCAGCTCCAGCAGACCCTGGTAATGCGCTGGGCACCACCCCTGCTCTCCCCCTGGCCTCCCGCATGGAAACCTCCCCAGCAGCCGCCGTAGGAGATGGGAGGCGTGGACCCAGCACCTTTACTGGATGTGGCTTTTCCTGCAGATGCTGGGTGAGGTGGGAAGGGCGAGGCCCTGGGCTCCAACAGCTCTACTGGGAGAGGGGCCCTTGGAGGTAGGGGTGCGGCTGGGCAGGCAGGGACAGCGAGGGCACCTCTACATCGCCTATTTGCATAAGGTAAAAATATCTCAGCCAGAGTTCGCAATCAGAGGCCTCCAGGGCTGATTAGCAGCGTCTGCAGAGGCTGGGAGGGCGGGCGCGGCGGGGGCCCGGGAAGGGAGGGGGCGCCTGCCTGCAGTGAGGGTCCCAAGGGTGCCTGTGGACCCGCCCTTCACTGCCTCATCCTCTCTGCCTCCTGGTGACAAGACCCTCACAGCCACCGCTGGGTGGAGAGCCGTGGGTTGCACACTGGGGGCAGCCCTAGGGCAGTGCGGGAGAGGTAAGCAAAGCCATGGCCTTGGCTCTGACCCCAGCTCTGGATGACAAGGCGCCGCCAACCAGGCCTCCTGCCTCACTCTGGCACACACGTGCTCAGGGTGGCTGAATGCCAAGTGCCATTAAATTTGCCGGGGCAGCGGCAGCCACCACCCACAGGGCCTTGGGCTTTGTCCTTTCCCCTGGGGCCCGGAAGAAGTTCCCTGTCACCTCACTGCTGTGAGCTGCGCCAGGCTGGGGGTGGGAAAAGAGCACAGGACAGGGGGCACAGGTGGGGCTTAGGTGGCAGTGACCAAGGTCGCGACCTGCTGCTCCCCCAGTGGGGGAGGGGCTGTGTCCCAGCCCCCGCAGTGCCTACTGGTGACTCTAAGGGCTGTCCTTTCCCTCCCTGTCACCTAGTCTCCCAGGAGGGTGAGCCACACAGGGCAAGTTTATTTCTTAGGCTGGGGACCGAGGCTCAGGTTGCTAAGTGGCCGCGCAGGGCCCAGATTAGAACCAAGGCTGCTTCCTCTTGTTTGACGCCCCCGGCACCTGCAGCCCAGGGTTAGGGGGCTGCTGCAGGAGACTGCCCACTGTGGCTCTCTCAGCCACTTCTCCCTGGGCTTCAGACAAGCAGATGCGGGGGCCCAGGGAGTCAGAAACCTTCTGGCCCTCAGGACAGACACGGAAGCTAGGTCTGGCCTGGGCCAAGCTGTCCATTCCCATCTCATTTAATGCTTACAACCATGTCTGATAAAGCCATGACCATCCCCAACTCGGTTCAGAGAGGGTGAGCGGCCAGCCCGAGGCCACACGGCTGATCTGCACTAGAACCAGGGCTTGTAGGCAGTGCTACCGGGCCAGCCCGTTTCTGAACTAGCACAGGCCCCTCCTGGCCTGAGGCTGGGGACGCTGGGCTCTGGCCCTTTCCAGGAAGGGTGCCCAGCGCAGCACCAGGGGAATGTCATGCGCCCACGTCTCCGGCTGTGTCTGAGCGCCAAGCAGAGCCTCCGCTCGCCCTCCCCGGGGACTGCAGAGACAATCCCAGACAGGCAGGCCAGCGGGGAGGAGCAGCCGCCAGATCAATACTGTGCAGGCCGTGAGGGTGCGGGGGATGGGCGCAAGCCCTTATCAAACTCTGGGTCGGGCAATCTCCACTGGGCTGTTTTGCCTCTGTCACCCAAGTTCTCTGCAATCCGAGCAGCACTGGGCAGCTTTGCCCGACAAGGCACAAAAGACGTCTTGTCAGGGCCACTGGGAGGCACCCAGCCCCAGGCCTCTCAGGACTGTGGGAGGGAGGGCTCACACATCACCAGCAGCAGGGCCGTGGCCAGAGCAGGTGCTCAACGGGACGAGGTCCACGGGGGCAGAAGACCCCGCGAGAGGCAGAGCTTGGACTGTCCAGGTGCCCACCCACCAGGTGGCCCTCGGTGCCATCAGCCACCACAGCTGGGAAGGACCCAGGGGGCTGGCACCCCTGCAGCCCATCCCGCCTTGGGCAGCAGCAACAGCAAGGGCTTCCCGGGCTTGCCTGGGGCCCATCCACTGCAGATGGCTAAGGCGACCTCTCGGCCTCAGCTCGGCTCTTTCCTGTTCCCTACTCTGCAAATGGAATGACGGGACAGGCCACGCCCCCAAGCCGGACAAGGAAGCAGGGCCGGAGCAGGCCCTCCACACCATTAGACAGCATTCCTAAGACACACCTGCTTATCTGGAGCTTAGCTCTGCCTCCCACCATGGGTCTTAAAAAGACAGGGTCAGGCGGGGGCGGGGACTCGGAGGCAGGAAGGAGGCGGGTGTCCTGGGTTCCTGCCACTTCTTTACAAGGAGGTGGCTGTCCTACCCGCCCCCACACTCCTTAACCTGCAGGAAAAAACAAAGGGTCTCTTGGTCAGTGGGCGGGGTGAAAGGAGGCCTCTGTTTGCCCTGAGTTTCAGGGTTGGCCGAGGGCCAGGCCTTGGGGCCTTACCTGGAAAGTGCATGCCGATGCCAACCTGGGGCAGCCTGCAGGGCAGGCCCTCAGGGGCAATTCTGGCCCCACCCCTAACCTGCCACCTGGCTCAACCCAGCCAGGAGGCCTTTAACCCAGCGTGGGGGCGGGGAGCTTGAACTCCAGCTCTGCAACTCCCAGGCTGGGGAATCGGGTAATTCCCGTCACCCTCTTCTATCCCATGGGACGGCAGCACCTACACTCTGGGAGGTCCAAACTAGGGTTCACGGGCTCTGCTCCCGACTCCAGCTTCCTGCGAAAGCTCAAGTCAGTCGGCCGGGAGACCTGGATTGAGTTCCCGGCTCCTCCCTCTGCCTAAGGCTGGGCCTGCTGCAGGCCTCTGCTGGGAGTGATAAGAGCTCTTTCGAATAACGAACGCCCTCTCTGTCCCGGACAAAGGCTAAGCAGATCCCCACCCGCGGAACACATCTCCACGCTCCAAGGCAGAGCTGGCTGGGGCTTTGCCCCGCCACACAAGTTTTGGGATGATGTTGATGCCAACTTTGATCTGAGCTGAAAAAGCACTGAGGCCCCACAGCAAGCGCCACAGCTGGCCTCTGGCTGCAGCCAAGCTCCCAGCCGGGCAGAGGGAACACCGGATCATGGAGGAGCAGCCAGAACCCCTCGCCATGCGGGCAGGGGCTCTTCCATGCCTGTGCTGTCACCATTCTGAGTCGCCATCTGTGATCTGGGCAGGGGAGGAGGGTCTTCCCTGGGGAGGGCGGGGGTCTGGAGAGTTTCTATGTCCTTTCCTCTCCACTTGCAGGGCTGTTTTGTAAAAAGCCCCGACCTTCTTTGGGGTGGGGACAAGGAAGGTGTTTGCGTCCAGGGGTCTGGCCGAAACCTGGCTTAGACACGCAGCGTGCACAGGGCTGCTCTCTGAAAGGCGGCTGACTGGCTGGACCCCAGGGCAGCCCACACACAGGGACCTGGCAGGGGCTGGTGTGAAAGGCACGGACCAAGCAGATCCCGAGCGGACCAGCCCCGTCTGGGTCTTAATAGAGGGCCCAGAGATGCAGAGTGTAAGCAGCAAGAGGGGAACAGGAAGGAGAGAGGATTCACTCCTGTAGGTTCCGGGTGACAAGGCCCTGACATTGGCCCCCTTTTCCTCCCATGGCCGCCTCCCTCTCCAAGGAAGTGTGAGTAGAGATGGAAGCCCAGGAGACCGGGGGGTGGGGCCCAACAGTCAGACCTGCAGGTCAGGAAGAATTCAGGTTAAAAACCCCCTCACTCTGCTCAGCTGGGAACAAGGGACAAGGAAGACACGAGTCTGTTCAGGGAAGACAGGTGACGGAGCAGTGGCAGCACACCTGTGAACTCCGAGCCACCTGCACAGGGCCTGCGTGTGGAGGGGGTAGAGACAGCGGGACAGAGACCAGAAAGGGGCCGGGGCCTGTGCAGTGGCTCCAGTCCAGGATGGCTGGAGACAGGGCCAGGGCATAGTAGCTCAGCGGTGGCTGCCTCAAAGGAGAGCCCTCTCCGGGCCCAGGCCTGGCGGGTTGCAGAGGTCTGTAGGCTCCTGGCGTGTGTCAAGCTCCCCAATTCCTTAGCTTGGTGAGACCTCTGTGCTTTGCATGATGGGAGGGAGAGAGGGAGGGGAGGGGCTGGCTTCTGCTCAGTGCCAAGCTCTTGGGTGCAGTCCCAGCCAGGACCTGACCAGAGGCCTGGAGCTGCAGGGATGCCGGGGCAAATCTAGGGGAGGGAGGCTCTGACACAGGGTGCAGGCCAGCTCCAGCGGTCTCTGAGGCTGGAACGTGCAGACCCCAGACTGGGGACAGTTCTCCCACAGCCCCTTGGCAGGCAGGCTGAGGTCGCTAGTGTCTTTAGGTCCAGAGCTGGCCAGACCTGCTGAGACTCCAGCCTGTACCCCAAAGCCAGCTCCAGGAGCAAGAAGAGTTTACCTATCTCTAGCCCTGTCTCCGCTCCGGCCTCCAACACGTTCCAGAATCTCTCCCAGCCACAGCCTCACCGGAGTGTCCTCCGGGAGCAGCAGCACAGGTGCATCACAGACTCCGGAGCCGGGACACCCTGTCTGCAGCCTCGGTGCCACCGGGCTCGCTCTTCTCCCTGGAGGGTGGCGCGCAGGTGGGGTGTGTGTGACAGGACTGCAGAAACAGAGGGGGGACAGCAGGAAGCCACAGTTCCCAGAGCCCCAGCTCCAGCCAGCCAGGATGGTCCATTGATTGCTCCCGTGCAGCACCACCTTCCCTAGGCAGATTACACATGCAGGGGTGGGTCTGTGACTCGCAATTCTTGGGTATCCCGTGCCAGAATGGCACGTGAGCCCCAGCACTCGGGTCACAGGCTGAGAGGCAATGACCATGACCACCAGCAGGAGCTGACCAGCCTGTGTGATGGGAGTGGGAGGGCAGCCTCCTGCCAGGGCCTGGCTCCCTGCAGCTTGCCCTGCTGGCCAGTGAGGGAGGGCAGAGCAGGTGGGGAATGGGCTGGGGGTGTAACTCGAGCCTGGGAGGAATTCCCTGCCCTTCCTCCACGCTTTTATTAAAGTAGGGCGGGGAAGGGGCAGGCTTCCATCGGAAAAATCTCCCAGGCAGATGGGAGAGGTGGGGGAAACCACGGGGGGGGGGGGGTTTGGGAGGCAGCTCCAGGGCTGCAAATAGCAACCGTGCTCAGGCCCGCGGCCACCGGGCAGGGGCGGCTCCAGGGGGGTTCTCGCTCCCCACTCCCAGCTCAATCCTCTCTCCTCTCCGGAGCAGGGGGCAGGGGCTTCGAAAGAGAAGTAATCGAGAAGATCCTGGGAGGCAACGAATTGGCGCTAGGGGACTCCACGGCGAAGGCTGCACCGGCTCTGCGCCGGGAGGCCGAGCTTGGTCACCCCCAGGACCAATCCGGGGGGGCGGAGGGCGGGCCTTAGGGACGCGAGACGCGCTTCCAGAGAAAAGAGGCGCGGAGTCCACCCTTGGATCCAGGCTTTAGCGGAGGAAGCGCCAGGGGACACAGGGTCTCTCCTTCGGACCCCAGCTCGGGGTGGAAAGGCTTCCGCGCCGGAGGGAGACAAAGTCGCCAAGCGCCCTGGCAGCCCCAGTCTGTCGCGGCGGCGGCTCGCTCCCCTCCCCCCTCGCCGCCGGCCGCACGGTGTCAGCCAGACCCAAGGCTGCCCAGGCAGGAGCGCAGCCCGGCTCCGGCTCCGCCAGTGGTTCCCCCAGAGCCGCCCCCTCCCCACTGCCAAGAGCGCCACGCGCGCCAGCCGGGCTCTCTAGGAATCAGCTGTGCGAGAGGGCAGGAAGGAGGGGAGGCAAGAGCAGGGGGCGGCGGAAGCGGCTCCCGGGACTCAGGCTGGGGCGCGTCGGTGCTCAGCGTAGGACGGTAGAGGTGCGAGCCCTAAGACCCCCAGGGTTGGGGCAGAGGTGCGCGCAAGGGACAGCCGACAAGGGGCAGCCTGCCGGGTCTCTTGTCTTCCTCCCCCTCCTTCCTCGTCACCCCCCTAGCACCTGGGGCGGGAGAAGGGCGCGTCTCCACTCCCCCGTCTCCAGGACTACGTCTGCGGGCCTGGCTCCCCCCTCGCCCAAGCCCCAGCTCCGCGGCAAAGAGGCAGGGCGGGGGTCCTTACCTCGGCATGGACTTCTGCGTCCTCCGCCGCCGCGCCGCGGCCCAGGCAGCCCAGGAGCGCCAGGAGCAGTGGCAGCAGCCGCGGGCGCGCCACCGCCTCCCTGCAGCCGGGCCGTCCGGGTGCGCCCCGGTCGCTGCCCATGCTGTCGGTGCACAGCCCCGCACCGAGGGCGGCACGGGAGGCTCGCTCTTCGCGGGCACTCGGAAACTTGCGAAGCTCCCTGGCTCCCGGCCCGGCGGGCGCGCGGCGGACCTCTGGCTCCTGGTCCCCGCCGGAGCGGCTGAGGTCCCCACGGCAAATTCTCAAGCCTGGGGAGAATTAGGCAGGACAGGTCCGGGCGCGCGGAGCCCGCCTGCGGGAAAGAGGTCCGGCCGGAGCTGCCCGCCGCGGAGTCAGTCCCGCAGGCTCGGCGCCTAGCGCCCGGGGCCCGGCTCCTGAGAGCAAGCGCAACTCCGGAGCCTTTGTCTGGCTCAGCGCTCCGGCCGCC